>NC_133652.1:132253836-132553836 GCF_009905375.1 Apium graveolens | reverse complement strand
TTTCACCTCCAGTGAACTTCTTCTTGAAGCTTCTGTTGTTCCTAGACTTCCTGAATTGCATTCACCTGAAGCCCTTAACCAGCAATACGGCCATTTGCATGACATCAGAATCTGTCATGTTCTCATCAGTTTTAGAATCAGTATCATCATCAGGATTTGATGATGAATCATCAGTATCTGATTCTAGCAAATTGTCCTTCTTTCATACAGCTCCAACAAACTTTTCTTTTGAAGCTGTATCATTAACTTTCAAAGCAACAGATTTCCCTTTGCTGCTTTTCCTCTCTCTCCTTTGCTGAACCTCCAAATCATGAGTTCTCAGCATGCCATAGACTTCATCCAGAGTAATTACGTCCAGATCATATTGATATCGTATGATTGAAGTCTGAGTCTCCCATTCTTCACTCAAAGCTCTCAAAAACTTGGTGTTTGAATCCTCTCGATCATACACCTTTTCCACCAAAGACAGATTGTTTAGCAGAGTCAGAAATCTGTTATAGATGTCAGTGATATTTTCATCAGGCTTGGACTCAAAGTGCTCATATTCTTGAATCAGAACGGCCCTTCTGTTCTCCTTGATGGCCATGGTTCCTTGACATTGAGTTTCAAGAGCATCCCAGATTTCTTTGGCAGTCTTGTAGGCTATGACCCTGTTTGACATCACAGAATTAAGACTGTTATGCAAAATGCTTCTTACCTTTGTATCTTTCAGCACAGCTACTTTCTCTTCTGGTGTCCATTTTTTCTTCTCCTTCAGTTGATAGTGTTCAACAACAGTAGGGGTTGCAGGCACCATTTTTGTTGGCATGAAGGGTCCATCATTGATTACGTCTAGATAATCTGGATCTGTAGCTTCCGGGTACATGAGCATCTTCACCTTCCATGTTGGATATTCAGTCTTTTTCAAAAAGGGAATTTTAATGCTTTCATACTTGTTTAGAGACATGTTTAGATCGTTTCTGATTGTAAATTTATCAGTGTGCTCTGATACCAATTATTGCCCAGTAAAGATACAATTGTTTAATGGGGGTTGGATACAATTATATAAATGTTTCAAACAAGTAATAAAATATAACAGCTTTGTTAGGTCACACACACACTGTAGAGGGGGTGAATACAGTGTATAGTACACTTAAATCGAACTTTAAGAACTTAAGTAACAGAAAACAAACTTTATTGAAACAATAAACTCTGTTACAGTATGGAACTGTTACCTCTCAGTGATGAACAAATATGGAATAATCTTTTCTAATAATGATAACACTTATAGTGTAAACCCTATGTCTGTGTTTATATACTACACAGTTACAAGATAATCGCTAATTGATATGGAATATAATTCTGCTTCCTAAAATATATCAATCAGATATCTTTTCTTCCAAGTATTCCATTCTTCACGAAATTCCTTCTTCATGCATATCTCTTCTTATGTTTATCTCGATCTTCTTTCCTTTAATCAGCTACTGTCCTTATCTGATTGTCCTTCAGCACTTAAGTTCTGATATCTATCTTCTGATGATTATCTCCTGATAATATAAGTACTGATATCCTTAAGTCCTGACTTCCAGTATAAGTACTGATCAACAGTTAAGTACTGATTTATCCTGTTCACGTAAGATCTGAAAGCTAAACATAAAACATATTAGCCATGACATTATCAAATATATCTAACAATCTCCCCCAACTTGTAAATTAACAAAATATACAAGTTTAACAGATATTTGATGATGTCAAAAACATTAAGTACAAATGCATGAGAAATAGACTAGATAACTACAACTTACAGTCCTTAAAGTTTTTACCAATTTCAACTTCTGATAACAACTTCAATCTGTATAAATATCAGAATTTAAGCAGTTGTAGATCTTCGACTTGGCTTCTTCATTTTCTGATCTCTCTGATGTCAGGAGTTGTTCTGAGATAGTTCTTCAACAAACATTTCTCAGCATATCTTAGTTCATCAATCATTCTCCTTTTAACACCTTTAAGTTCTGCAGTATCTTCACCAGTTTGAAAGATTGCAGCTCTGAGATCATTAATCTTTGCTTTTCTCAACCCCTGATCTAGTCTTATGACATAAGCTTTGTCAGATTCAAGATTGAATTCAAGTCCCTTAATACCAAGATACGTTCTGATCTGTGCAGTACTAGGCTTCATATCAACAATATCACCATTATGATCTCTGTACTTTGGAACATATATGCTGTCAGACTTAACAGAATAAAGCCTTTTCTGTCTCTGAATCTGTTCTTTTAAGTAGTTTGCAGCAGTCTCTGTTATTCTGTCATCCACTTGAAGTAAGAAAAGTACATGCTCCAATTCTTCAAAATACTTCAAAGGAATGGCATTTTGTCTTATATGATAAACCCTACCATCTGTCATGAAATACAACATGATGTATTCTTTCAAGTAGGTATGGTAAACCATCTGTACAGATTCCAGTTGATTCAATCTCTCAGGAGTTGCTCCAATACCTGGTTCACTCAAGGAAGTTGGATCATTGGTAGTGTTGTGTACTCTTCTTTCATCAGCACTTCCCAATCCAGTTTTATCTCTAGCTTCCTTTCCAGTAACTACTCTTGCTTCAAAACCACTTACAGTAGTCTTCAAAGATTGAGTCTATTTTGCTTTAGTGAATCCTGGTAGGAGTGTCTTTGATCTATTTTCTGATATCAAGTTAACTTGAGCTCTGTCAGAGGTTACTTGCTTCTTCTGAATATCAAAACTTACAATTTCTTGACTCTGAACAACTTGAGCCATGTCAGAGGTTGTTTTAAGAACTTTTCTTGAAGTCAGAGCAAGATCATCTTTTCCATCAGTAATTTCTTCTTCCTCAGGAGGTACATAAGCCTTGATAGGTTCACCAACCTTTTCTTTACCCTTGGATCTTGGATCTATCTGTGGTTGTGATCTAGCCAATGTTGCTTCAGTATGTGTCCTTTCTTTGATCACAATGCCTTTAAGTTTTGGAAGTAACTTTTTACCAGAAGCTTCAGATTTAGATGTGACTTTCTCTGATTTAAGTCTGGCTTCTTCTTCCTTTAAACTTTCCAAGTCCATCTCTGGATTTTCTTGAAGAAACAACTGTCTTGACATTTCCTCATCAAGATCTAGAAGTTCATCAGAACTTATCCTTTTACCAGCAGCAGAACTTATTCTTTTCCCAGTATCAGAACTTGTTCTGTGACTAGCTTGTCTTGATGTAAACCTTCTACCTTGACTATGACCACTACCCATTCCAGAGTTTCCTTGGTCATCTTTTCCATCATCCTTTCCTTGCAGTGTCTTGTTGGTTTTGCATTTGGACTTAATTACCTTCTCCCCCTTTTTGGCATCAGCAGGTAATAAAAGAGAGATAAGTAGTTCCACTGAGGTCTGGATTTCAGTAAGTTGCGATTGCTGAGAAGCTTGATTTGTCAGAATTTGATCAATCTGAGCTTGTTGTTTCTCTTGAGTTTTCTCAATATAAGCAATCCTGTCAATGGTAGGTTGAAAGAACTTTTTTTTTATCAATTTTCCAAACTTGTTCCTGTTTGATAAAGTTCTCCTGAATCTTGTGTAGCTCTGCATGAGTATTGGAATGAAGACCTTGTAGATGTTTAGTACTCAATGCAGTGACTCTAAGCTGGGTTTTAAAATCATCAGAATTTAACATTTCATCAGCTTTAGTCAAGTGCTCAGCAAGATGTAAAGCATTTGGAACACATGAAACTGAGTTCCATTCCTTAGTCCACTCCTGACCTGCAGGAGTTTCACTCCAAGGCACTGGTGCATCCCTGATAACAAACTCCTTTACCAGTTCAGACTTAGGAAGAGTCGGTGGAGGAGTATGTCCTGAAGGACCTGCTTCATCAGCATCTACAGTTGTAGCAGCTTCACCAGTATCTCCAACATTTGCAGCATCAGAACTTAAAGAATCAGTATCTTCTGATAAGACAACAGTGTGAGTAGCAATGGAGGCTTCAGCATCCTCTAATTACTGATCTGATACTAAGTTCTGATCAACAGCCATATCCTGATGCTCACCTAAAATCTGATCATCAGCATCTTGATGCAGAGAAGGTGTTGTTGATAACTCTGGAGTTTGAACAGCATCAGTAACAGGTGTTGTGGAAGGATTATTTGCTGTTGGAGCTTCGAAGAAAAGTATTGTAGGCACAACCAGGTTCTGAATATCAATTTCAGCACTTGTGCCTGGATCAACAAGAGACACAGATGGTGAGTTAGCCTTGTCAGATACAGCTTCCTGAGATGGAGTTGATGGAGAAGAAGTGACTGGAGCAAATTCCTTGTCTTGTGAGATCAGAGATTCCTGATCCCCTTCCTTAGCTGCTTCCTCCTCATCATCTGAAACTGGCCTTTGTGCCCTCTGTTTCTTTTACTTCCTTGTTGATTTGGATTCCTTGGGAGTTTCAGGAACTATCATACGTCTAAGCCTCTTGAGAAGCCTAGAACCCCCAATTTCAGAATCCTTCTGAGAAGTTGCTTTCTCAGCTTCAACCACCACAGGTTCTGAAGAAGGAATCTGTTCCTCAGAATCTGATTCATCTCTCAAAGTAATTCTCCTCCTCTTTTGAGGTGTTTGAGGAACAGTCTTTGTTCTCTTTGGCTTAGAGGATGTAGGCTTTACAGTAGGTGCTGAAGAAGAAGGTTGAGCAGTCTGTGAAGTGGAGAGATAGGATTTGAGATAAGTTCTGAGGGTAGGTTGAGTAGAATGAGAGGTAGGTACTAAGGTTGATGGATTTTGGGTGGTTGGAGGTGGTTGGACATCAGAGTAAACAGATCTATAAGTATCAGGATCAGCATTTACCAGGATCTGTTTTACAGACTTAGGAATCTGTAATGGTCTAACCACTTTCTTCTTAGTATCAGCATTTACCAGGTCATTAAAGTATTGTTCTGCAACCTTAAAAGGTGGGGTTTGAGTGCTGACTAAATGAGGTTCATCAGTACAGTAAGTGTAAATAAGTTGACAGAATCTAGCAAAATAAACAACATCTCGATCCTCTATCATCCTATCCCCAATAAAACCAATTATTCCAGTTGCAAAATCAAAATGAGTTTGATGGATAATAGCATACCCTATGTGCTGACTCAGAATTGGGATAACATCAAAATTTGAACATTTGTTCCCAAAAGCTTTGGTGATGCAATCAAAGAAGAAACTCCATTCTCTTCTGATATTAGCCCGTTTCAACTGTCCAAGTTTCGTCAGACTCTTTTCATTTCCCAATTCAGCCATTAACTCCCGAAGGGCTGAGTCCTCTGGAACTGAGAAAGTACAATCCTCTGGAAGATGTAAAACCCTGCGTACTGTACCAGGAGTGACTACAAAGGATGAATCACCCTCTTGGAAGATAATACTGGGAGTTCCACGGTTACCACCATCATCAAAAACTCCAGTCCTCCAGAACCTCAGAACTTGTTGACTTGAAAATAATTCAGGCTGAGTTAAGGCGTACCCAACCTCACTATGTGCAAGAAGATCTTGCACAAAGTGCAATTCAGATGGAGCGTCAGCATGATCAAGAATTACAGCATAGTTGTTTGGAACAAACTTTGCTCCATCAATGATTAAATCCTTTGGTGCCATGTGAAAAAATTGAGAATTAAGTATGCCTGTTAGGTGTTTGATATAATGTCTGTATGAAAACAACGGAAAAAGTAAGTGAAGGAGAGTAAAAGTAAGAAGAGAGATAAAAGATGAAGAAATTAAAAAGATTAAAGAAATCTTCTCTCTGCTGTACTTATACAAAAAAAATATTACCGTTGGACACCTGTCAGACATACAGTAATAACGGATAGTTACTGGGCTCGAGAAAATAGTAATCATGACTTACCCATTTGCCGAGTTTCAAGGAAAAAACTGTTCCATTTATCAAGGGAAACAATTTTAATTCAAAATTTAACCCGTTAGCACTGATTGAATTATTTTTCACTGCAACATTAATATTCTGAAAATAAATCATGTTAAAAATGAAAGAGATAATTTCGATGAATAAGTGCTGACAGAGAATCAGAACTTAAATAAAAACAAAATTTAAATGGTCATCAGAATATCAATCAGGATTTATCAACACAAGATAAAATAACTCAGAGACAAAATCTTGAAGTAAAAACAATTTTCATTAATATATCAAGTCAATACATTTATGAAATGGAAATTACATCCATACTTTACAAGATTTTCCCTAAGCTTCTAATCCTAACATCAACAGCTTTAGTCCTAGCTAAGAAGCCTCACAAAGCTGAGGATGAAGAAAAACAAGAAGAAGACAAGATTAAGTCATCTTCCTCTTCCTATCTTCGACAAACAAGATGACGAGTCGTATGATTCGCTCTTGCTGACGGATACGACGAAGGTGAAGGTCTCTTCGAACGGCCACCAGATCACGTTTGATAACCTCTGGAAATTGAATCCAGAGATTGTGAGGGATGTTGGTGATAGGGTAGGGAGTTGGAATTCCATTCAAAAAGACATGCACAGTCTCATCACCGTAATTGTAGAACCAGCCAAATTCAGCCATTTGTGATAGTAAATGAAAAACAAGACTGAATTTGTGATAAAAGTATGATGAGAAGACTAATGTGAAGTGGCTGTTTATATAGGCAAGAGAATGCCAAGAGACGCAAAGATATTTAATGCTGACAGGTATAATTAATTCTACCTCGTCTCCCTAGACTTTGAAAAAGAATAACAGTCATTGGAAAGAGGAATCATGGTCTAGACCGCACAAGACACAAGAAACAGTGGACTGTTCAAGTACAAATACCATTAATCCTAATCATAGTGACTATTAATCTTCCACTTCAACATATTCGAGTTTGAACTGAGACTGTTATCAAATTTTATTCACAGATAAGCCAAGTAAAGGATTAGACTGAGAAATCAGAACTTAGACCTATACCAGAACTTAACAGTCATCAGAACATAATTTCTTAACTCGAAAAAGGAATGCCCATCTTAGTAAATACTCATACAAGTTCTGAGTTATGGACGTCAGATCTTAATCATCAGGACGTGTAACTTAGAACTTGTCATCAGAATTTGTGCAATAATGACATAATGACTGTTTATCTAAAATAATATAGACCACCACAGAAATTTTCATCATTCAGATGGAGTGATTAGTGTGTGCATTAAGCTAAAAACATACAAAGTGTAAAGTCTGATTCACTTCAGTACATCTTAGAAATAAGGCATAACTAAAATTTTGCTAAAGATCTGTCATTGTCCTGAAACCTACTGATGAATGAGTTCATGCTAGAGTCCATCTCAACTATTTTGTGCTAATTTTATGCATCTTTTGCAATTCTGTTTTACAGTGGCTTCTCAGTGTAAGTGAGTCACGACTGTTTATCAGAATTTATGCTATTTTCAGAGTATTTCTTCAGTAATCATAGAGTGTGAAAAGTCACCAAGAAAATATTTTGCTTTTCTGATGCATATTTACTTAATACCAGCAATGCACTTGGGTCGTCCCTTCCACATATTTACTATAGATCTCAAAGGAGTACCTGATTTTAATCTTTGATCTTTTTTCTTTTTCTTTTGATAAGAGAGGTTTTTCAGCACTTAGTACATTCAGCAGTTTTACTAGTTTCAGAACTTAACAGATGAGTAGCATTAGTCTAATTTGTGACTTAGTAATAAGATATACAAAGTAAACTTAACTAAGCTCAGTTATCAGAATTTGCTAGTGTCATAAGATTTCCACTGAAATAATTACTTCTTCCATGGAATCATTTGTTTATTGAAGACTACTAGGTCAGTATCTAGCACAGTTATCCTCATATGATTGAATAGGTACTAGAACAAATATATCACTTATCATAGTTTAGAAACATATATCAGACAACAGTCAGTACTTAAAGACATTTATCAATTAAGCACAGAATATAAAATGAGATTAATTCTGTAAATACTGAGCATAAAGTCTGATTCATAGAACAAGTCTAAGCAGATTTAGAGAAAGAACCTGAAACCATTCCAAGTTCATTTACCAATCTTGTAAAAGTAACTTCACATAATGGTTTTGTGAAGATATCTGCCAATTGTTGATCTGTGGGAACAAAATGCAATTCCACTGTACCTTCATCCACATGTTCCCTGATGAACTGGTACCTGATGCTGATGTGCTTTGTCATTGAGTGTTGAACTGGATTACCTGTCATAGCAATAACACTTTGATTATCACAGTAAATAGGGATTTTGAAATATGTTAACCCATAATCCAGTAACTGATTCTTCATCCAAAGAATCTGTGCACAACAGCTTCCTGCAGCAATATACTCTGCTTCTGCAGTTGATGTGGAAATTGACTTTTGTTTCTTGTTGTACCAAGAAACCAATCTGCCTCCAAGAAATTGGCAGCTTCCACTTGTGCTTTTCCTGTCAATTTTGCAACCTGCAAAATCTGCATCTGAGTAACCTATTAGTTTAAAATCTGATTCTCTAGGATACCATAATCCCAGAGCAGCTGTTCCTTTAAGATACTTAAAGATTCTTTTTACAGCTGTTAAGTGAGGTTCTCTTGGATCTGCTTGAAATCTTGCACAAAGACAGGTAGCATACATGATATCAGGTCTACTAGCAGTTAGATAGAGTAGAGAGCCAATCATACCTCTGTAGTCAGTAATATGTACTGATTTACCGGTACCCTTATCCAATTTTGTTGCAGTGGCCATTGGAGTGGATGCACTTGAACAATCTTGCATTCCAAATTTCTTTAGCAAGTTTCTGGTGTACTTGGTTTGACAAATAAAAGTGCCTTCCTCATTCTGCTTGACTTGAAGGCCCAGAAAATAGCTAAGTTCCCCCATCATACTCATCTGATATCTTGACTGCATTAGTTTGGCAAACTTCTTGCAAAGTTTGTCATTTGTAGATCCAAAAATGATATCATCAACATAAATCTGGACCAGAAGTAATTCTTTTCCATGGTTGAGGTAGAACAGTGTTTTGTCTATTTTCCCTCTGTGGAATCCACTTTCCAGAAGAAACTGAGCTAAAGTCTCATACCATGCTCTAGGAGCTTGCTTAAGTCCATAAAGTGCTTTGTCAAGTCTGTAGACATAGTCTGGATGTTTGGTATCTACAAAACCTGGAGGTTGTTCAACATATACCTCTTCCTCCAATTCTCCATTGAGAAAAGCACTTTTCACATCCATTTGAAAGACAGTAAACTTTTTGTGAGCAGCATAAGCCAAAAATATCCTTATGGCTTCTAACCTAGCAACTGGTGCAAATGTTTCATCATAATTAATTCCCTCCTGTTGAGAATATCCTTTTGCAACCAGCCTTGCCTTATTCCTTGTAATTATGCCATCACTGTCACTTTTGTTTCTGAATACCCACTTTGTACCAACAACAGATCTATTCTTTGGTCTTGGTACTAAGGTCCAGACTTTGTTTCTTTCAAATTCATTCAACTCTTCCTGCATTGCTTGCACCCAATCAGCATCTTGAAGAGCTTCTTCCACTTTCTTTGGCTCAGTCTGAGAGAGAAAAGAATTGTAAAGACACTCATTTGAAGTACCTGTTCTAGTTCTGACACCTGCATCAGGATTTCCAATTATCAAATCAGGTGTATGTGATTTTGTCCACTTCCTTGCAGATGGAAGGTTTTCTCTAGAACTGGATGCTCCCCCATGATCCATGCTATCTTCATTTTCATTTTCTGATGCTCCCCCTGAAACTATGCTCTCTGAGTTGGATTCTTCAGTATTTAGATTTTCAGCACTATCAGAACTTGGCTTATCAGAACTTGACGAATCAGAACTTGAAGAGCCAGATGCATGTTCGAATGTTTCTTGAGATGTGGTAGGATCTTGAGTATGCTCCCCCTGCATAGGTGCATCTTCCTTTATCGTAGTCACCACAGTTTCAATAACATCAGAGTTTAATCCATCAGAGTTTGCAGTATCAGGACTTAGACTGTCAGGATTTTCAGTATCAGAACATGAGTCTTCATTTTCAAATCTCAGCTGATCATGGTCAATGAAATCTTTAAGACCAGTGATCTTCTTGTCATCAAAAGAGACATTGATAGATTCCATGACCACTTTTGTTCTCAAATTATAGACTCTGAAGGCTTTTGTGGAAAGTGGATATCCAACAAAGATTCCTTCATCAGCTTTTAGATCAAACTTTGATAGCTGTTCAGGATGAGTCTTGAGAACAAAACACTTGCATCCAAATACATGAAAATATTTCAGATTTGGCTTCTTTTTCTTCACCATCTCATATGGTGTTTTTCCATGCTTGTTAATGAGTGTTGTATTTTGAGTAAAACAAGCAGTCTGCACAGCTTCAGCCCAGAAATAGGTTGGAAGCTTTGCTTCTTCAAGCATTGTACGTGCAGCTTCAATGAGAGTTCTATTCTTCCTTTCAACAACTCCATTTTGCTGTGGAGTTCCAGGAGCAGAAAATTCCTGCTTTATTCCATGGCTTTTGCAGAACTCTTCCATTATCAAATTCTTGAACTCAGTGCCATTATCACTCCTTAAAATTTTCACAAAATCTTTGACCATTTTATCCAGCTGTTTGACATGATCAATCAAGATAGATGCAGTTTCACTTTTTGTGTGCAAGAAATACACCCATGTGTATCTGGTGAACTCATCCACTATGACCAACGCATACTTCTTCTTTGCAATAGACATGACATTTACTGGACCAAATAGATCAACATGTATAAGATGATAAGGCTCAAGAATTGATGAATCAGTCTTGCTCTTGAATGAAGATTTTCTTTGTTTGGCTTTCTGACATGAATCACAAAGACCATCAGGAGCAAATACTGTGTTTGGCAATCCTCTCACAAGATCTTTCTTGACCAGTTCATTTATATTGTTGAAATTTAAATGAGAGAGTTTGTTATGCCAATTCCAGCTTTCTTCAATTGATGCTTTACTTAACAGACAGATTGCAGAGCCATCAGTACTTGTTGAAAGCTTAGCTTCATAAATGTTACCACGTCTGTATCCTTTCAGAACAACTTTGCCTTTAGATTTACTCACAATTTCACAGTGTTCTTCAAAGAAATCAACATGATAACCTCTGTCACAGATTTGACTTATACTCAGTAGGTTGTGTTTAAGTCCTGAGACCAGAGCTACTTGTTTAATTATGACATTTTCAAGATTGATATTGCCATATCCCAATGTTTTTCCATTATTGCCATCTCCATAAGAAACACTTGGGCCAGCTTTCTCCACAAAGTCTGATAGCAGGGCCTTATTTCCAGTCATATGTCCTGAACATCCACTGTCCACAACTAGAATATTTTTCCTGTTGCCCTGCAATCACAAAGACCACTAATTATTAGTTTTAAGGACCCAGACTTGCTTGGATCCTTTGGCCTTATTAAGTTTGTTAACATTTGCAGCGGATTTAGCATCAGAGTTTATGTTAACATTTTTCTTATCAGAATTTACACTATCAGACTTTGAATCAGAATTTACACTAGAAGGAACAATGGAAACTTTCTTCAAAGAAGGTTTTATTTGATAATAATCATAGTACAAACTATGATATTCCTTACAAGTATAAATGGAATGCCATAAACTACCACAATAAAAACAAGGATTTTGTGGTTTGTATCTAACAGACTGACTCTTAACTCCTGATTTTGAAGGTAAGGAGTTAATATTCTTATTCTTCCTGTAAAAAGAAGCCAGATGGTTAGAACTTCCACAGTTATGACATGTTTTCCTAGGAGCATCAGGAACAGGTTTATAATCATTGCTTTTATTCACACCTTCCTTTCCATTCCTATTTTTCCTAGGTGATTTTACCTTGTTTGCATTCTTGACATCTTTCAGCTTATGCTTAAGCTGCTTCTTTGTCATTAAGCCTATATTCACTTCAGCTGTCTTTTCCTGTTTTAGTTTGTCAGAAGTTAATTCCTCTTTATCTTCTGATTTCTCATTTTCAGACTTTACAGTTACAAACTTAATAGGTTTAAACTTTGGCTTTTGCTTAACAACAGGCTTAATTTCTTCAGTTCCTTTATCATTCTTATCTTCTCCATAACCTAAGCCCTCTTTCCAGTTCCACTACTTAGCAAATTTTGAGTTGTTTTGCCAGAGTTAGTCCAAGTCCTGATAATCTCTCTTTCCTTTTCTAACTCAGTTTTTAGAGATTCATTTAATTTTAGCACTTCATTCCTAACATAAAAAGCATCATCTCTATCCTTCTGAGTTTGATGGAACATGACTAACTCTTTTTCTAAGAAATCATTCCTTTTCTTAAATGCAAGATTTTCAGAAGTTAATTTTTCACATGTTAAAGTTTGGTCTCTATAGCTAACAAACATGGTTTTAAGATATCTTCTCAACTCATTAATATCATCAGTATGAAAAGCATAAGTAGTCTGAGGTACCTTTGTTTCAGCAGCTTCAGAACTGCTCTCAGCACTTTCTTTATCAGCATTTGCCATCAATGCATACTTCTCCTCACTTTCAGAGTCTGAGGTGTCTGTCCAGCTTTTCTGCTTTGTGACAAGAGCCTTGCCTCTGTCACCCTTTACCTTCTTGCAGTCAGGAGATATGTGGCCTTTCTCACCACAGTTATAGCATTTAACATTGGTGTAATCTCCTCTATCCGACTTTCCTCCTCTGCCTTCAGATCTTCTGAAATTCTTCTTATCAGAACTTATGCTTTTCCTGGAAAACTTCTTTCCCTTCCTGAACTTCCTGTATGCAATCTTTGTGATTCCTTTCACCATAAGAGCACACAGCTTCATCATCTCCTCATCAGCATCAGTCTCAGGCAAGCTTTCAGAATCTGAGTCATCATCACTCTCAGCACTTGATGACTCAGTATCAGACTTTATGAAAAGAGCTTTACCCTTGTCTTTCTTTGAGGAAGCTGCTTTGGGGAATTCTTCTTCAGCCTTAAGAGCAACTTTCCTTGACTTTCCTCCTTTCCTCTTGCTTCTTTGTTCCATCTCCAGCTCATGAGTCTTGAGCATTCCATAGATTTCGTCAAGAGTTGTTTCATCAAGATTGTAGTTGTCTCTTATTGTCGTTGCCTTCAAATCCCAGCATTCAGGAAGAACTAACAGGAACTTAAGGTTTGAATCTTCAAGATCATACTCTTTATCAACCAATGACAAATCATTCAAAAGTTTGACAAATCTATCATATAAATCATTCAATGACTCATTAGTCTTTGAGTCAAAGTGTTCATACTCTTGAGTGAGTATTGTCTTCCTGTTCTTCTTAATTGTATCAGTTCCCTGACACCTTATTTCCAGAGCATCCCATATCTCCTTAGCAGTCTTGTAGTTGATTACCCTGTTTGACATTACATTATCAATGGCACTATGCAGTAAGTGTCGTACCTTAGCATCCTTAGCAATTGATGCTATGTCCTCAGCAGTATAATCACTCTTCTCCTTTGGTACGGTCTTTGCTGCTTCACCTGCAACTGCAACTGCGAGTTTGGTTGGTTTGTGAGGACCTTCCTTGATTCTATCCAGGTATTCTGGATCTGTTGCTTCCAGGAACATGGTCATCCTTACCTTCCATATGGGATATTCAGATGGTCTCAGTATGGGGACTCTGATGGTCTCATACCGACTCTGAATTTGTGTCTTTGGTGGTTCCTCAGTTGTGGTAGGCTTAGTTGGAGTTTCTGTGTCCGACATGATTGTGTTTGGATCTTTAACTGTATGTAAGTTAACAGATAGGCTCTGATACCAATTGTTAGGTCACACACACACTGTAGAGGGGGTGAATACAGTGTATAGTACACTTAAATCGAACTTTAAGAACTTAAGTAACAGAAAACAAACTTTATTGAAATAATAAACTCTGTTACAGTATGGAACTGTTACCTCTCAGTGATGAACAAATATCACGAGAGCTGCTAGGGTTATAATGAATAATCTTTTCTAATAATGATAACACTTATAGTGTAAACCCTATGTCTGTGTTTATATACTACACAGTTACAAGATAATCGCTAATTGATATGGAATATAATTCTGCTTCCTAAAATATATCAATCAGATATCTTTTCTTCCAAGTATTCCATTCTTCACGGAATTCCTTCTTCATGCATATCTCTTCTTATGTTTATCTCGATCTTCTTTCCTTTAATCAGCTACTGTCCTTATCTGATTATCCTTCAGCACTTAAGTTCTGATATCTATCTTCTGATGATTATCTCCTGATAATATAAGTACTGATATCCTTAAGTCCTGACTTCCAGTATAAGTACTGATCAACAGTTAAGTACTGATTTATCCTGTTCACGTAAGATCTGAAAGCTAAACATAAAACATATTAGCCATGACATTATCAAATATATCTAACAAGCTTTTTATATATCTGATAAAAACTGTTACAAAATCCTCTCAAGAAATACTGATGTTCTTGAGAGCTGTTAGGTCGAATGATCCTCGAGTGTTTTATACTAAGTGATGACTTAAACTGTGTTTATATACTACACAGCTACAACAGATTAACCTAAGATATGTATCATCAAAAACAAACTGAAACTGATACTTATCTTAAACTAAATAGATAAAGTCCTATCTCTCAGACGTAACAGATATATGCTCCACATTATAAGGAACTGAACAAATCCTCTAATGCTGGCTGTCTTCAAATACTGATGTCATATAAATCCTTATGACATACCAAATCCTGACGGTACATCAGATCCTGATGACATCCGAACAGCCAGATCCTGAGCTTCTTCTGATTATTGAGAATTCAATATGTAACATAATTTTAATATACAATTAAGTGAGTTTTGAAAATTTGTGTTCTTTATTTTATGCAAGCTTAATTTCTGCATGAACACATTTTACTACAAGATTTAAATTTACTTTGTTCAACCATAAACATTCAAGAAAAGCCCAAAAACAGTAAAACACATTCATCCCCCCCTCTGTGTGTTATTAATTTCCTAACAAGTGGTATCAGAGCAAAATTTGAAAGTAAACAGATTCAAGATCTTGGAAGAATGAATACACAGAAAGTCAGTAGCATCAAAATTCCTACCTTTGACAAAGCTAACTACACTCTTTGGAAAAAGAAAATGATGTTGTTTATCAGGATGGCCAATCCCCTCTACATTCAGGTCCTCAAGAATAGGCCATTCATTCGTATGGTTAGAGTTGAGGAATCTACAGATGGAGACATGGTTATCCCAGCTTATTTTGCTCCAAAAGAACCTTCTGAGTATACTGACCCTGAAAAAGAGAAAGGTTCCTAGATAGTGGTTTGCAGTTAATCTTAATTGAGTCACTTGATAATGTAATGTATAACAACATTGTCAACTATGACACTGCCAAGCAAATATGGGAAAAGATTGAGATACTCTGTGAGGGAACTGGGGAAGTTAGATCAAACCAAAGAAGAATACTGATTTCACAGTATGAGGGTTTTTTGGGAAAGCCAAAGGAAATCATTACTGATGTGTTTGAAAGGTTTAACAAGCTTATAAATGATTTGCAGCTTCATGACAAATATTATGAAGCTGAAGAAGTGAACCTGAAGTTCTTGCTTACTCTCCTTGATCATTTGGAACAGAAAATCTCAGCAATCAGGGAAGGGAGAGACTTGAGCAGAATAACACTGGAAGTTCTGTATGGAATTCTTAAAACATATGAACTTAAAATGATTTAGAGAAAATCATTGAGATCTGGCCAATGACATGTTACAGATGGCTCAAGCGCTTTAATTGTCAATGAAAGCCAAACATCGACTGATGAGTCAAGATCTCAAATTCCAGTTGCCTCAACAAGTGAGCAAAGAACAAATGATTCACATGAACAAGTCATTCTGGAATTGGAAAAAGATGAGTTCTACACTCTTGAAGAACTGGATGAGCTAGATCGGTCAATGGCCGATTTGGCTAGAAAATTTTCTAATATTATAGTAAAGAAGCCAAGATACTTCAAGAGTAAAGGAAAGTCTTTCAACAAAGACAGCAGCTGGAAAGAAAAAGGGAAGTACAATTCTGATAGTAAGAATGGCTACAAAATTGGATCAGTTGACAGATCTAATATAAGGTGCTTCAGTTGTGATGAACTAGGCCACTTTGCTACAAAATGCAGGAAACCCAAGAAGGCAAAGAAAGATAAAGCTTATCTTGAACTTGAAGCAAAGTATGAAGCTCTTTTGAAGAAATAGCAAAAGCAATGCTTATATTGTAGAGGGTAAAAGTTGGGATGACTCTGAAAATGATGAAGATGAAGAATTTGGAAACTATGCACTCATGGCCTTGGAGCAAAGAGAATCATCCTCATCTAAATCACAGGTACCAACTTTTATCACCATTGATTTAAATATGAATCAATATAAGGAAACTGTTGAAAAGATGAGCACAGAAATGTTTCACATTCACACAAGTATGGTTGCTGCTAATGAAGAAGTTAACAGATTAACAAAGATAAATGAGAAGCTTGAAAGTGAGAAGCAAGAAACTAAATTTTTGTTGGTGGAGCTTGAAGCTTTAAAAACAAGAAAATGCATATCTAAAGAACAAGCTCAAGTGTGCAAATGAAACTAAAGCAGTGCTAAAGGAGAAGCTAGAAAAGAATGAAGTGAAGATGAAATCTTTCAGGAATGCATCTGAATTGGTTGGTCAGTACCATGAGAAAAACAAACCATGTACAAACATTGCTATTGGTCTTGATTATGATGCCTTGAAAAGCAAGAAAAAAAACATAAGTGACAAAGAAAAAGCAACAGAGAATGAAAATGTTCCAGCAATGCTGAAAAAGGTTAGGTCACCTGTATTCAAGGCTTGTGATGTAAACTTCAGCGAAGAAGAGTTGATTATTAAGCAAGAAATTGCAGATGAGGATAATGAAAGGAAAATTACAAACTCAACTCAATCTTCTAAGACTGAAGAAAATCTCATGGACAATCAAAGCACCAAGATTGTTGTCAACAAAATTAAAACTGAAGATGCAATACAAAAGAAGAAAAATAGAAATGGGAAAATAGGGATAAACAAAAGCAATAATTTTGCTTATGTTGCAGATGCTCCTGGAAAGAAGTATGAAAAATATGGCTCTGTAAATTATCTAACTCACCTTTATAAAAAGGTTTTTAGCAAGCCAACTGAAGGAGTATGCAAATACAATGAAGCAGATTCAAATAATCCCTACTCATTTTGTGACAAGTTTGACTGCATCCCTTGCAACTTGAAAGTGATGAAGAGTTGCCACAAACTAAGAGTAGACCTTAAAGAAACAAAAATTGGGATTACATCAGATAGGGACATGCACAACAGTTATTGAACTCTATTTTATCTGAAACTACTCATTCTACTTCTAATAAATCAGTTAACAGGAAGAAAGTACCCAACACTGCTTGGGTTGCTAAACACACTTAAAACTCATTGTGTACAGGGAAAAGTGAAGAAAGTCATCTGGATCATAGACAGTGGATGTTCCAGGCATATGACGGGTGATAAAGCCCTGCTATCACAGTTTGAGGAGAAAGTTGGCCCTTTGGTGACTTTTGGAGATAACATCAAAGGATTCACAATGGGACATGGAAAGATTGTTTCTGAAAATTTTGTCATTGATGATGTAGCACTGGTAGCTGGTCTTGAAGTGAATCTTCTCAGTGTTAGCCAATTTATAGATAAAGGCTTTGAAGTTTTATTCAACAAAGAAGAATGCACTTTTATTAGCAAGAAAACTGGTGAAGTTGCTCTGAAAGGAGCAAGGAAAGGAAGCTTATTTGTCGCAGATTTTGACTCAACAAATAAGGATGGTGTATGTTGCTTCTACACCAAGGCATCAGAAGAACAAAGCAAGCTCTGGCATAAAAAGCTGCCTTACTTAAATTTCAAGGAAATTAACACCTTGGTCAAAAAAGAGTTGGTAAGAGAAATGCCTAAAGTGGAGTTTGCTCCAGTTGAAGTTTGTGAAGATTGTTAGAAAGGAAAAATGAAAAGGTCAAGTCACAAGTCAAAAACTGTGAATTCTATAAGTACTCCTTTGCAACTAATTCATATGGACTTATTTGGGCCAATAAATATCTTATCAATTTCAAGGAACAAATATGCACTTGTGATGGTGGATGATTTCTCAAGATACACTTGGGTAGAGTTTATGCACTCTAAAGATGAAACTCCACATATCATAATTGAGCACATCAAGAAGATAGAAAAACAGGCTGAAGATTACAATTGTGTGAAAAGATTGAGAAGTGAAAATGGAATAGAATTCAGAAATACTACATTGAGTGAATTCTGCAAAGGAAAAAGCATTATTCAAGAATTCTCAGCTGCTAGAGCACCTCAATAAACTGGAGTAGTTGAGAGAAAGAACAGAACATTAGTTGAAGCTGCAAGGACAATGCTGCAAGATGCCAAGTTGCCAACAAGTTTCTGGGAAGAGGATGTTAACACTGCATGTTACACTCAGAACATATATCTCATTAACAAGGCTCATGGAAAGTCACCTTACTCAATCATGTCTAAAAGAAAGCCTACTGTAAAGCATCTTCATGTGTTTAGAAGTAAGTGTTATATTTTGAAAGACAACTTTGAATATGTGGGAAAATTTGACTCAAAGGTTTTTGAAGCAATTTTTCTGGGATATTCACTGGAAAGAACAGTCTACAAAGTCTATGTGATTGATCAAAAGAAGATTATGGAAAGCACCTATGTGACTTTTGATGATGACGAGTGTACATGCTTGGAATGCCTTGATGATAATGAAGCTGAAGCCCTTGCATTTGAAAACCTCAACATTGATAGTGATTCTGATGGGGAAGATGAAGCTGATGCACAACAGATAATAAATGAAGAGACTACTCAATAGGAAAATCATGACAATGGAAGCTCATCTCAAACACCTGAACTTGATAGCACAAACTCAGGGGGAGAAAGAGAAGAATGATCCAACAGTCATACTAATAATGAAGAAAATAATGAAGGCACAAGTCAACAAACTCATACAAGGATGTGGGATAGAAGTCACACTAGAGAAGCAATTATTGGTGATCCTACTGCTGGTGTGAGGACTAGAAGTGCAACTGTTAATGAGTGCATACATGCATATTTTCTGTCTCAAGTAGAGCCTACGAAAATAGATGAAGCTCTACTAGATCCTGACTGGATATTTTCCATGCAGGAAGAGCTGAATCAGTTTGAAAGAAGTAAAGTCTGGAAGTTAGTTCCTGCACCAAAGAATAGAAGCATTATTGGAACAAAATGGGTGTTCAGGAATAAAATGGATGAAAATGGTATAGTTACCAGAAACAAAGCAAGGTTGGTCGCAAAAGGCTACTCACAAGAAGAAGGAATTGATTTTGATGAAAATTTTGCTCTAGTTACAAGACTTGAAGCAATAGGAATCTTTCTAGTATTTGCTGCACATTCAAATTTTAAAGTGTATCAAATGGATGTCAGGAGTGCCTTTCTGAATGGTGAGCTAGAAGAAGAAATTTATGTGCAACAATCACCTGGCTTTGAAGATCCATAATTTCCAAATTTTGTGTATAAGTTACTTAAGGCTCTATATGGACTAAAACATGCCCTAGAGCTTGGTATGACACACTGTCAGATTTCCTACTGAAGCATGGTTTTACTAGAGGCACCATAGACAAGACTCTCTTCTACAAGAAATATGGTGAAGATTTGATCCTAGTTCAGATTTATGTGGATGATATCATCTTTGGTTCTACTAATGAAAAGCTTTGCCAAAGATTCTCCAAGCTTATGCAAAGTGAATATGAAATGAGTATGATGGGGGAACTAAGTTACTTTCTTGGAATTCAAGTCAGTCAAATAAGTGATGGTATCTTCATCAGCCAAACTAAGTATGTCAAGGATCTATTGAAGAAGTTTGGTATGTTTGATTGTTCGCCTGTATCTACACCTATGTCTACTGCAACAAAGTTGGATGAAAATAAAAAGGACAAAAGTGTAGATATCTCAAGCTATAGATGGATGATTCAATCATTGCTTTACTTAACAGCAGGTAGACCAGACATCATGTTTGTAACATGTCTATGTGCAAGATTTCAAGCAACTCCAAAAGAATCACATTTGATGGCTGTAAAGAAGATTTTCAGATATTTAAAGGGAACTCCAAACTTGGGATTATGGTATCCTAAGGGAACTGGTTTTGAAGCTGTTGGTTATACAGATGCAGATTTTGCTGGATGCAGGTTTGATGGAAAGAGTACCAGTGGAAGCTGTCAGTTTCTTGGACAAAGACTTGTATCCTGGTATAGCAAGAAACAACAATCTGTCTCAACTTCTACAGCTGAAGCTGCATATATAGTTATAGGTAGTTTTTATGCTCAAGTGCTTTGGATTAGAAATCAGCTAATGGATTATGGCCTAGTGTTACACAAAATTCCTATTATGTGTGACAATAGTAGTTCTATATCTATAGTAGCTAATTCAGTTAATCATTCTAGGACAAAGCACATTAATGTAAGATACCATTTTATTAGAGAACATGCTACAAATGGTACCATTGAGCTCATTTCCAACAGAAAAACAATTAGCTGACATTTTTACTAAACCTTTGGATGAAGCAACTTTCACTAGACTTGTAGGTGAAATTGGAATGCTTAATTCTTCATCCTAAGGCAAGAACTCAGCAAATGTTTTACAGCAGATTAATTTCCAGTGAATCAAAATTAATTTGATTTAATTGGAAAATTAAACTGAAATATGAATTATAAATATTTCAGAAATCTCTGCATATTTATTTTTCAAATTCAAATTAACTTGGAATTTTTCAAATTCTAAGTAAACTTCTTAATTGTTAATTTACATCTTTGATATGTAAAATTAACACAAGGCGGAATTGAAATAATCAAAAGTATTTAGAGAACTGAGTTCTTGATAAGTCTAAGTGACTTCTCGACAAGTCATTTTAGGACTTCTCGAGTGAGTTCTCGATAAGTCAACTTAGTGACTTCTTGAGTGATTTCTCAATAGGCTTAAAAATGACTTATCGATAAGTCCTTGTAGAGTTCTCTAGTAGTGTAGTTTCACAGAGTTCTCTACAAGTAAAATATTTTGTTTGACTCATCAATTACTCAGAACTGAAATAATTTAATTAAATAAATTATTTTGGTAAAATACTTTTGGAAAATTTATTTTAATTTTATTTTGAATTTATTCAAATAAAAGTTGGAAATAATTCAGTCCATTTTTGGATAAACTGGGTATTCATTTGACATCTTGATAAGTCAATTTTCAGTTCTCTATAAGATTATTTAAAATGACTTCTCGATATATATTCTTAAAAATGACTTCTCGATAAGCAAACTCCAAACGTCTATTTTTGAGTTCTCGAAAAGTCATCTACTTTTATTATAAGTACCCAGACTTCTCGATACATACTTTAACTTGGATTTTTTTTTAAGTAAACTGTATATTTATTAATTCATAACTTAAATATATGAAGTTAATAAATAACAGATCAAAAGAAGCAAAAAGTATGAAAAACTGGAATAATTTAATTCATAAATTATGTTCAGCAAAATACTTTTGACATAAAATCTGTTCTAATTTTATATTGATTAAAATTCAGAACTTATCAATCCGTATTGGACAAACTGAGTATTTATATGACATTTCGATAAGCTTATTTTACATATCTAATCAAGAACTTAAAATAACTTCTCGAATATGCTAACAATGTTCAAAATGACTTCTCGAATAAATCCCAATGCGTATTTTCAGATTTTTCATTAAGTCATTTGCTTTTTCTATAATCTCTCAGACTTATCGACACATTTACGTGCTTTCGTGCATATTTTTGATCAAATTTGGAATATGTTAGTATTATATGTGATGTTTTGAGAATACTGATAATAGTTGAATTTATTTGACTATGTGTTAATTATCTATTTTGAATTTATTCAAAATAAATCTTTCTCAGTACGGAGTATTTAATTTGATAAGTGAGCTAGTGGAATATCTTTTGCTGCTAGGAAGGGTTACTTTTTATGTAAGTGTTCTTGAGTACTTGCATGGGGAATAGTTAATCTAGAAAGGCAAGTCACTTTTAACTGCCTAGGTACGCGTAAAATATGTTTGTGTGATTATAACACTTATTAACCGGGCAACTCAAGTGTCTCTTGGTTTCTTTTCCCCTTCTATAAATTCAAATCCTTCTCTCTTCATTATTCATCACTACTTTTTCTCTCAACAAACATCCTAACTCCAAACCCTCATCTTGTTCAAATCTCTCAAATGGCTGCTCCTGTATTCTACAAGCTAAATAATGGCGTTTATCTTCCAGCCCTTTATTTAGCTGATAACAAGGTCTACTATGACCCTGTTAGGCTTCGTGTCCGCATCAGAGGGATAGTCTGCAGTCCTTTTGATGTTCCCATTGAAGTTTTTGAAGAACTTTCTTGGGATGATCAAATAATTTTTCTATTTTTCGAGGGTGAAGTCTCGTTCGAACAAGAGAGACGTGCTTTGGAGGCTGAGCAGGAATGCCTTGTTGCTTTGGAGCTGCGAGAGAGAATCATCTCTCTTGCACACTCCATGTCTAGAGCATACCAATGCAGGGCAAGAAGGATCGAAGCAGGGAAGAAGCAGAAACTAGAGTAGTTAGGATTAGGGTTTAATTGTTGGAATCCAAATCATCCTGTACTCTGTTTTTATTTTAATGAAAATCTTTCATCTTCTCTATTTCAAAGTTGTTTGTGTCTTGTTTGTTATGTGTTTATAGTTTATAATTAAACTAGTTATCATATTTCCTGTAATACTGCATGCAACTGAAAATCTTACACTACATATGTCAAACTAAACATCATAAAGTTACATATGTGTAATGCAGTACAGGTTAAACACAATCTCTTCATGACAACAACATGAAACTCAGAAAAATCACTCGAAGTAGGGATATCACATTTAGTTTCAGCTGATGCATCAGACATATCAACAGATAAGTAAAGTAGAATATTACACAAAATCATTTTTGATTTTAGTTTAAATTCCTTAACTTTTGTATGTAAACATCCTTGAAAATCAATTTTTTGCAAAATTCTTTGAATTTGCCTATAATTGCAAGAAACTTGTTACTTACAAGATTTATGAGATCCATGGATCACTCAACAGGCATTTGTGCTAAGCTGCATATAATACATCTTTCACAACCAAACTACTGTTCACCCAGGCATAACAACACAAACACAAACTCAAACACAATCCCATTTAGGTGACTCTTGAAAGGAACTTGTTTTACAAAAGGATAGAAACCTCACAAAATGTTCTTCATTTGTTTTGTTGTTTGAGAAAAGAAGGATGTAATAAGCCAAGATCCTCATGCTTATCTAAAACCTTCAGAATTCATGAAGGGGATACTTGTGCTTACTAAATCAGAACTGCTACATGAATAGAACAATCTTTCCTGTCCAAGATGCTTATAAAGGCTATTCTGATTCATCTTCAAAGACAGTACCAGAACTTCATCTAATACTGGTCTTCACAGAAGCTCATTAACCCTGTTATGTCAGACTTAAGGAAGATTTGCTAAGGAAAGCTGCCAGAAGTTCCTACAACAGCAAAGCTAAAAGAGAGTAAAAGAGATTACTCTTGGACATATAGATGAGACTATCAAAAGATTTTCACTTCCTAAATCATGCATACAAGAACCTATGTCTTAATTGGGCATAGCAGCACCATCATTTCCTGATCTATGCTCCAAAAGAACCTATACTTCACATAGTATAGTAGACAAGGAAGAATCTCTTGATAAACATGATACAACTGCACAACAAATAGTGTTAACAGAAGCTCAAAATTCAGACAGTGGAGTAGAGTACACAAGAACCTGGATGTCAAAGTCATACAGAAACTCTTGAATCTCCAGCCACACAAGAACCATTACCTCAAAATGGTGATGAAGGCAGAATCACTGAAAACACTGTGAGAAGAATTGAAACTGATGAAAGATGGAGCTGCATATTAATGTTAAATCAATCAACTGATTCTTCAGAATCTCACAAGTATGAAATTTATACTCACTCTTCTGGTGAAATGAGTATGATTAGACCTTTATGGATCACCCCTAATCATATGATCACAGACAACTTTTCTCAGCCACCTCTTATTTCTGTAGGTCAAACAACATTTGATCCTTTCATGTGAGGATGAGAGAAAAGATTGAGAGAAAAATAGAAAATAAGAGAGGCGGGATCCTTCCTGGAAAAAGGAGAGGTAGATGAGTGTCTGGATTCAGTAATCCTTGTGAGGAAACTCTGACTCTTTAAAGTCATGAGACTAGTGCAGTGAGAAGTAGTGAGACTACTTATTTAAAGAACAGAGAGTTTAGGACTTTTGTTTCTGGAAAACTTTCTCCGCTGGTCTAAGTAAAGTCTCCTATTCTACCTGTTGAATTCATCGCTACAGAAATCACTAAAGCTTGAAGCTGCGGATATTGTTCTAAATGGACAATGACAAAAGCTTGAACAACGTGCATCTAGCTGTATTTTTCCACCTAGAGATAATGTCAAAAAGGGGGAGAATATATCTAAATGTAAAAACAGCTGTTGGATGTTGCCAGACAATAATACTCTCTTCGTGATAGGGGGAGAGAAGAGTAAATCTAAATGCTCTGGGGAGATTGACTTCTACATTTAGTTAGAGTTTTGACATCATCAATCAGAACTTGTGCATAATTTCATAATGAACAAGTTGGGGGAGATTGTAATATACAAGTGATGATGTCAAAGATTACTGAAGATAACAATATCATTAGTATTCCTGATCAAAGTGTGAAGCAAAGCTAAATGGACATCTGATCTAAGGAGAATAATGAACTATTACCTTTCATAATATGTTAAGCTTGGGGTTAGTCTTGTTAATAGGCATGAATGCGTGTTAAGCAATCTTCTCACCAATTGGGAGAGATTGTTGTGCAAGACATGCCAGTATCTCAACAAGACTAAGACATTTTGTCAATCCTAAGTAAGTTATATTGTTATCTTGTATTTTGTACTTGTAACATTTAAAGTCTATAAAAATGCAAAGGAGTAGACTGGAGTCTTTTTCCTGAAACAGTATCAAGCCTAAGGATTCTATCTGGAAGAAGATCAAAAAGATCATGCCTCAGAAGAATTTTTAAGAAACTTGGAGTTGAATAAATATGTTTGGATAAAAATACTTTAATCAGGATCTCTACAAGTCACAGATTTATTGTTATAGAGAAGTCATTCGAGAACTCCAAATAACTTATCGAGAAGTCAGGAAAGCTACTAGAGAACTCAGAGAGATATCGACAAGTCAAGAAGATATGAAGGTTGGAGATATCGACAAGTCATTTCTTCACTAGAGAACTCAGAGTTATCGATAAGTATACATGCATTTGAGAACTCTCAGTTATCGATATGTCAAAGTCCACTAGAGAACTCAGAGATATTGATAAGTCAAAATTCACTAGAGAACTCTAAGTTGTCGACAAGACAAAGTGAAGACATGATGCTAAGAGATCTCGACAAGCTAAAGTTTTATTCGAGAACTCAGAGACCTCTATAAGTCAAATTCACTAGAGCATTAGAGATCTCGCTAAGTCATTATACTTATCGAGATGTCAAGATCTCTATATGCCTAATTGAAGATCTCGTGTAAAATTATCAAAGTACAAAATCACAGACCAGTTCAATATTCAAGATTAACAATCAACAAACAATCCAAACAACTGGATTGACAAGTCTACAAAAAGCAGCTTGAAGAATGTGCAAGATGAATGGTGAAGACTAACTGACAGAGGAAGATTAAAATTATTACAGGATGCTAAAGATATGCTAATCCAGAAATGGAAGATCTACTTTTCTATAAGTAGAAATGACAAGTGACATTTTAGAAAAGCTAATAGCATGTCTTATTGTACACTGTGTAAACCAGCAGTTAACTGAATTATAAAGTTAACACTGGTCCTTCAGTCAGTTGTAACAATTTAGATCAAATTTCTTGTCACACTCTCAAGGAGAAGCTAAGCTCTTTATCAACAAATAGCCTAAAAATTTTGTAGCAAAGCATTCTTAATTTTAATATAAAATTAAGTGAGTTTTGAAGATTTGTGTTCTTTATTTTCTGTAAGCTTAATTTCTGCATGAACACATTTTACTACAAGATTTAAATTTACTTTGTTCAATCATAAACATTCAAGAAAAGCCCAAAAATAGTAAAACACATTCACCCCCCTTCTGTGTTATTAATTTCCTAACATGATAGAATCTACATATTAACCTCCAATTATGTTTGTTCATTTAAAAATTAGGGCATCAATTACACCCACTTCACACATGTGGGCGCACCCGAGGCACGCCACGGGGCTCTCGGGTCGCCCGGAGCTTCCGGGTCTGCGGGCCGCGATCTCCCTATAGCGCGGGGCGTGTCCGGAGCTTATTCGGAGACCAGGTTGCGACCTCGTTTCCTTGTGGGGCGTGTCTTAGCTTCTTCAAAATATATTTTAATTTTTATTGGTATTGTGGCGCGTCCTAACCATTTCTCCTTTTTCTTTATGTTAGGTCACACACACTGTAGAAGGGGGTTGAATACAATGTTTAGCATAATTAAATCGAATATAAGAACTCAAGTAACAAAAAATAGATTTTATTCAACATAATAAACTCTGTTACAATATGGAACTAACCTCTCTCAGTGATGAACAAATTATCACGAGAGCTTCTAGGGTTACAAAGAATAATAACTTCGATAATGATAACACTTATAGTGCAAACCCTATGCCTTTGTTTATATACTACACGGTTACAAGATAAATTCTAATTGATATGGAATATAATTCCGCTTCCTAAAATATATCAACTAGTTATCTTTTCTTCCAAGTATTCTATTCTTCATAGAATTCTTTCTTCATGCTTTTTTTTTCTGTCTTAGTCTCGATCTTCTTTCCTTTCAATCAGCCGCCTTCCTTATCTGAAAGTCATCTTAAGTCCTGATATTATCTCCTGATAAATATCTTCTGATCACTTAAGTTCTGATAACTTAAGTTCTGATATCTTAAGTTCTGTCTTTAGTATAAGTGCTGATTTCTAGTTAAGAACTGATTTGTCCTGTTAAGTAAGATCTGAAAACTAAACACAAATCATATTACATATGACATTATCAAATATATCTAAAAATCTCTCTCAACTTGTAAATTAGCATAATATACAAGTTCAATAGATATTTGATGATGTCAAAAACATTAAGTATAAATGCATGAGACTTTGACTAGATAACTACAACTTATAGTCCTTTCAGCTTTACCATCTTTAAACTTCTGATAACAGCTTCAGTCTGTATACACTTCAGAATTTAAGCAGTTGAAGATCTTTGACTTGGCTTCAATTTTTGATCTTTTTGATATCAGGAGTTGTTCTGAGATAGTTCTTCAACAAACATCTCTCAGCATATTCAAGTTCATTAACCACCCTCCTTTTAGCATTTACCAATTCAGCTGTATCTTCACCAGTTTGAAAAATAGCTACTATGAGATCATTTATCTTAGCTTTTCTTATCTCCTGACCTAGTCTAGTCAGATATGCCTTGTCAGAATCTAGATTGAATTCCACAGCTTTATAACCCAGAAAAGTAGTTATAATCTTAGCAGAGTTAGGCTTCATTTCGACAATATCACCTTTGTGATCTCTATACTTGGGACAGTATGTGCTGTTAGACTTTACAGAATAAAGCTTCTTCTGTCTTTGAATTTGAGACTTTAAATACCCTGCAACACTATCTGTTAATATGTCTTTCACTTGAAGTAGGAATAGAACATGTTCCAGTTCCTCAAAATACTTAAGTGGTATAGCATTCTGCTTAATCTGGTATACCCTTCCATCTGTCATAAAATATAACAAGATATATTCTTTTAAAAAGGTATGGTAAACCATTTGTACAGATTCAAGTCGACTCAATCTTTCTGGAGTTGCTCCAACACCTGGTTCACTTAAGGAAGTCGGATCATTGGTAGTGTTATGTACTCTTCTTTCACCAGAACTACCCAACCCAGATTTAACTCTTGCTTCCTTTCCTGTAACAACTCTTGCTTCAAAACCACTTGTTGCAGTCTTCAAAGGTTGAGTCTGTTTAGCTTTGGTGAATCCTGGTAGGAGTATCTTTGAAGGTTTAACATGAGCAATGTCAGAGGTTTCCTTTTCCTTATCTTCTGATATCAAGCCAACTTGAGCTATGTCAGAGGTTGCTTGCTTCACTGTCATATCAGAACTTACTATATCTTGACTCTGAACAACATGAGCCATGTCAGAGGTTGTTTAAAAAATCTTTTTTTTGCATCAGAGTAAGATTAGCATCTTCTTCTTCATCAATTATTTCTTCATCCATGACTGGCATATAAACCTTTACAGGTTCATCAACTTTTTCTTTTCCCTTGGACCTTAGATCAATTTCCACTTTTGATTTGGCTTTGGTTGCCTCAGAACTTGTTCTTTCCTTTATCACAATACCCTTAGGCTTTGGAAATTTCTTTTCAACAACAGAAGCTTTAGATTTTGTCTTGACACCTTCTGCTTTGAGTCTAGCTTCTTCTTCCTTTAGACTCTCAAAGTCCATTCCTGGATTTTCTTTAAGAAATAACTGCTTTGAAATTTCTTCATCAAGTTCCAGATGTTCACCAGAACTTATCTTTTTACCAGTATCAGAACTTATTCTTCTCCAAGTATCAGAACTTGTTCCTTGACTTGTAATTCTAGCTTTACTTGATGAAAATCCTTTGCCTTGACCTTGACCTCTACCCTTGTTAGAGTTTCCCTAGTCATCATTTCCATCATCCTTTCCTTTCAGTGTCTGAATAGATTTGCATTTGG
This sequence comes from Apium graveolens, assembly GCF_009905375.1. Lineage (NCBI taxonomy): Eukaryota > Viridiplantae > Streptophyta > Magnoliopsida > Apiales > Apiaceae > Apium > Apium graveolens. Next base: position 132,525,045 of record NC_133652.1, on the reverse strand, counting down.
ACTTAATCACTTTCTCCCCCTTTTTGGCATTAGCAGGTAAAAGAAGAGAGACAAGCAATTCCACCGAGGATTGGATCTCATTGAGTTGACTTTGATGAGAAGCTTGATTCTTCAGAATTTCTTCAATTTGAGTTTGTTGCTTCTCTTGAGTTTTCTCAATGTAGGCAATTCTGTCAAAGGCTGGCTTTAAAAAACTGTTCTTTTCAAGTTTCACATTCATATATTTTTGGATTAAAGTTTCTTGAATTTTATTCACCTTGGCATGAGTTGTTGAGTGTTGACCCTGAAGATGCTTAGTACTCAATGCAATAACTCTCAGTTATGCCTTGAAATCATCATTTATCAGCATTTCATCAGCTTTTGCCAGATGCTCAGCAAGAATCTTTTCAGAAGGAACAAAACTAACTATGTTCCATTCCTTAGTCCATTCCTTTCCTCTAGGAGTTTCACTCCAAGGTACTGGTGCTTCCCCTATAACAAACTTCTTAACTAAATAAGCTTTAGTAATTGTTTGTTGAGGTGCATGTCCTGATGGACCAGCTACATCAGCATCTAAATTAGCAGTAGCTTCACCAGTAGTTTCTTCATTAGCAGCATCAGAACTTGTAGATCCTGCAGTATCAGCATCCTCGGATAAAACAGCAGTATGAGAGGCTATAGAGGCTTTAACATCATCCTCTAAATTCTGATCTGCAGCCAGGTTCTGATCAACATCCAAAATTGATGTTGTTGGTGGAGTGAGTTGAATTGGTCGAGCTTCCAAGTACAAAACCTCAGGCACAATCAAGTTATGAATATCAAAGCATTTGTACCTGGTTCTTCAGTATGTACTAGATCAACTATAGGTGACCTATGAGGTGTAGGAATTTTGTCTTGAGCAGTTTCATGTTGTGCAAAAAGGAAGCGATTCAATAACAAATGGTTCTGTTGAGATCAGAGATTCCTGATCCCCTTCCTTAGCTGCTTCCACTACATCTGAATCTGACTCAACTATGTCCCTGTGAGCTCTCTATTTCTTTAATTTCTTCAAAGGTGGAGACACTGTAGGAGCTTTATCATCAGAATTTAACTTTCTAAGCCTTTTGAGGGGCCTAGAACTCTTAGTTACAGTATCTTTCTGAGAAGAAACCTTCTCAGCTTCTACAACAACATGTTCTGATATGGGAACCTGTTCCTCAGTTGTTTCATCTCGCAGAATAATTCTCCTTCTCTTCTGTTGAGTCTGAGATACTTTCTTAGTCCTTTTGGGTTTGGAAGATGAAGGCTGCACTGTAGGATCTGAAGGTTGAGGTTGAGAAGTTTGAGGTGTTTGTGTAGAGGTGGTAGGTGCTGATGGATGAGGTTCGGATGGTTGAATATCAGGATATAGTTCAGTGTATTTAACTGGATCGTAGGTTATTAAGGCTTGTTTGACAGATAAAGGAACTATGAAGGGTCTTAACATAACCTTCTTATTATCAGTAGATAATAAGTCATTAAAAGCTCTTTTAGCTAGTCTGAATGATGAAATTAATTCACTAGCTGATTGGGGCTTATCATCACAACAAAAACTATAGATAAGCTGACAAAATGTAGCAAAATAAACAGTATTTCCATCTTCTGTCATTCTATCCCCAATAAAACCTAAGACAACACTTGCATAATCAAAATCAGTTTGATTTATGAGAGCATACCCGATTTGTTGGCTGAATATGGGAATTGCATCGAAATTAGAACATTTGTTTGCAAAAGCCTTGGTTATGCAGTCAAAGAAGAAACTCCATTCCCTCCTTATGTAGGATCTCTTCAACTGACCCAGCTTGGCTAATGTCCTCTCATACCCCAGACTGGCCATCATGTTTTGAAGAACTGGCTCTTCAACAGTAGAATAAACACAGTTCTCAGGCAGCTGCAGTGCTTGTCGAACCGTAGCCAATGTCACGACATGCTCATCCTCCCTTGATGAAAAAATAATACTTGGGGACCCTTGAAGCATGGGATACACTTTACAACTGGCACCATGTGAACAGTCAGTAAACGGTTAGAAAAAGAGTTAATGGGCATGTAAAATAAATAATAATTATCGTGCACATGCGGTTTTTCAGGACATACACGTTAACCACTAACCCATAATGATTATGACTGTTTTATCTCACATTAACCAAATATTCTGTAAAAATATTATCGTTCAATTAATGACCAAAAATAAACCAAGTAAATAAATACTGCCACGTCAGCATCAGAACTTATTATTGTCAGGATTTAAAAGTCATCAAAATATGGCTCCTTAACTCGAAAAGTGAATGTGTATTCCTGTAATTCTTCACTCAAATACTGATATGGTTTCATCAGAACTTAATCATCAGAACTTGTCCTCAGAATTTATGCAATCAGACACATAAACTGTTCATCTAAAATAACATTTATCACCACAGTAATTTTCATCATTCATATGGAGTGTATGTGTGTGCATTAAGCTAAATATCAGACAAAGAGTAAAGTCTGATTCACTTCAGTACATCTTAGAAATAAGGCATAACTAAGAACTTTACTCAAAATATGTCATTATTCTGAAGTCTACTTTAGAATGAGTTCATGCATGAGTCCACCTCAACTGTTTTGTGCTCATTTTATGTATCTTTTGAAATTCTATTTTACAGTGGCTTCTCAGTGTAAGTGAGTCACGACTGCTTATCAGAATTTATGCTACTATCAGAGTATTTCTCCAGTAATCATAGAGTGTGAAAAGTCACCAAGAAAATTTTTATTTTTCTTTTCTAATGCATATTACTTAATACCAGCAATGCACTTGGGTCTTCCCTTCCACATTTTTACTCTAGATCTCAAAGGAGTACCTGATTTTTTTTTTCTTTTCTTTTTCTTTTGATAAGTGAGGATTACCAGCACTTAGTACATTATCAGATTTACTAACATCAGAACTTAACAGATGAGAAGCATTATTCTAGTTTTTGACTTAGTAATAAGATACACAAAGTAAACTTAACTAAGCTCAATATCAGAATTTGCTTGTGTTAAAAGATATCCACATAAACAATTACTTCAAATATAGGATCTTTAGTATATTAAAGACTACTAGTTCAGCATCTAGCACAATTATCCTCATTGGATAGAATAGTCACAGAAATATTCATATCACTATCAGAGTTTAGAAATTCACATCAGAGAACAATCAACACTTAAGTAATTTTCAATTTAAGCACAGAATACCCAACGACAGTAATTTCTGTAAAAACTGATCATAAAGTCTGATGTATCAGAACATAAACTAAGCAGATTTAGAGTAAGAACCTGAAACCATTCCAAGTTCATTTACCAATCTTGTAAAAGTAGCTTCACACAGTGGTTTTGTGAAGATATCTGCTAGTTGTTGATCTGTGGGAACAAAATGCAATTCCACTGTACCTTCATCCACATGACATTATCAAATATATCTAACACTTTATCACAGCCAGACGATGATTTGCTTACTCCATTCCATTCGTTTGTGGAATTTAACTGTACTTTGGGGCTTTTTATTAACCTGCTTTTGTAACAACCCAAATTCGGGGTCAAGATTTGGTGTCACGAAATAATCTTTACATAAAATAAAAGAATATTCAATTAACCCTTGAATCCGGATCGTTTACAAGTTATGGTATGGAACAAGAATCTAACCTTCTACGATTCATAACAACTACAATACAAGTGTAAATACCTTTAAACTAATGCTCTGGTCATACTCTTCTAACATCTTCAACCTCTCACAGCGGAAATTTCTCTAACTTCTGCTATCTATCAAAGCTATTCACTTTTATCCTTATATGTTTTTGAAAGAAATAAGAATGTACAAAGCAAGAGTGAGCCAAAAATGCCCAGCAAGTATATAATTTGAGTTTCAAGCATTAATACCAAAGAAAAATTTTCAGACAAAATCTTTAAACAATTTTAAGCAATTTTACTGATTTAAGTGAGTTGAACGAATAAATATTGGCTGTCACCAGCCTTTTATTATAAATTCAAAAGTGACAAGCGATTCCCAGATTCACCTCCTAAATCAGTGTTTTATCCGGTTTTGGAATCATAAACCTTTCGAGAAATAAAATCGTTAATGGCGATCAACAACAAATTAGACTAGACACTAGTTCACAGTTATACACTGTTGATCACTCAGGATACAGTGTAGATCTATACCCAACCATATAGATCCATTCAGGTACCTAGGCTCTATCGCCCAAGGGTCCAGTGCATCCCCGGCCCATAGGATCCAGCTCATCACTGGCCCTTACAGTAAACATCCAGCCCGTAGAGTGTTTTGATTTCAAATCATTTTGAATTCAAAACATCCCAATTCAGGGTTCGCAAATAACCCGAAAGAATGGGTATTTGCTCAAGAGAGCAATCGAATTATAGGAACAATAATGAAAAGAACATGCATAATCAGAGTAATTGCAGCGAAATGTAAAACATTTAACTATTCTGAACTTAGAATAGGAACGAAGAAATAATTGCAGTATTTTAAAAGATAAATCAGGAATACTTGCCTCAATAAGCTTTAATCGCTATTACTAGTTGACTTTGGTTCGACATGCACGTTCGGCTTTATCGTCAAACTACTATCCCATTTTGGATACGATTTCAACACTCAGGCCCTTCAATTGGAACTTCATTGATCTCGACATCTAATTACTAGATCATTCCTAGTCCGATGTTGATACTCGGGTTTTCCGTCTAGGACCTACAGGGTTGAAATACCCTAATTTAGATAATCACTTAAGCTTAACATCAAATCGCTATCACTTCTACCCATACGATTTCATGACCCGGTTCGTATTTATATATATATTATTGAAATACATATAGCAATTATGGTCCATATCTTTGAAACTCGGTTCGGTGTTCATTTTTGGAAAGTACGTATACTTGTTGGTTTGAAAATAGGGTAATCGATTATTCACAAAATATCTTGTCACGTCACGTAAGTAGGTTTCGTAAAATTTAATTATATATCCTCGTTCGACGTCTCCGATAATTACAGGTTACGTTCCCGTATTTTCGGAATTAATGTTTGATAAGTGGCATTTTATACCACTTATAACGTCTCATAATGGCTTGAATTGATATCTTGAAATCAAGTATTTTGTGTATTTGATGCATTTTTCTAGTGTCTTTGCATTCCAGGGTATAACTTGCGTAATTAGGGAAATTTCATCATAATAAGCCTAGGGAAGTACTTGGAATCAGTTGAGGGGAGTTGTGCGAAGAATTCAGCAAAATCAGGAGCAAAAAGATGATTTTTCCAGAAGCTGTGCAGGCGCCCGCCTGGGGTGTGCAGGAGACCGCCTGGAGATGCAGGCTCCCACGTGGGAGCTGAGGCAGCCGCCTGGGGTCGTAATTTTATATTCTGGATTTTTATAATTCAACTTCTATTGGGCTTCTGAGACTGCTGTTTCTTGTGGACTCTTATATAAACCTACCTGAGAGACGTTTCACAATAACAAGTATCAAACAAGCAACAAGGAGCAAGGAGAGAAGATTAAGAAGACCATTTTAGCACACCACAACGAAGAAGAGGAAGCATACATTATCTTGTGATTCTTTTATTCGTTGTAACAGTGGATGCTAGTTTTCCTTACTTTGAACCTTAATACTCTTGTGACGTACTCTGGTTTTAATAAGTATTTTTATTAGTTTATATCGTTGTGTGATTATCATGTTTTCATATGAACCCATGGTGAAGATGAGTTCTATCTTGGGCTAATCGTGATTATGGGGTCGTAGCAGATTTACTATGGATTTCTTTGGTTAATTGTTTAATACCTTGGTATGTGATAATTATATGATATCTAGCATAGGTTGTGCTTATTCGTTTTATATGCGTCGCGAACATATAAGATAGCCTGTTAATCTCTTGTGAAGCGACAGTGAATATTGAGATTTAGAACTTGCTATTCTAGCATAGGTTCATGTATTGTATGCATGATTAGTGGGTAACTCTAACCGTTTTACTCGCTCTGTGTAATCATAATGAATAACTTGCGCTTAAATCATTACGTTGTCAAATTCTGTAAATATATAGGGTCTCAACATAATTGATGCCTATTCAACTTCTATCTTAATTGTGGATGCTTGGTAGAATGGTTCTTGTGCAACGCAAGTTGGTTTTTATCAGTTTCGTGTTGTTCGATTAATATCATCACCGTTACATGCTAAGGATAATAACAATAACTATTGAATGAAGTAGTAATGAAGTTATGATCTCATGTGTGTTTAATATTGTTAATTCAAGTGTTAATTTAAGTGTTTTATTCTCGTAGTTAATAGTAGTTAATAATTAGTTAATCAACCTTAAGTGTTATTGTCTTGACATTGAGAAGTAATCATACATTGGTGAGTAAGTGTTAATTGAACATAATTAGCCAGAGTCTCTGTGGGAACGAACTAGAATTCATTATATACTACTTGCGAAGGCGTATACTTGTGTGAATTATTAGCGCATGCTTTGTGCCTAATAATTATCCTAAAAATCGGGCATCGTTTCCTTTATTTATCGGCCTACCCGTCGAATTATTTCGACGTCAATCACAACAACAAGCAATCGCAATCATCCAATTCACAACCAATTTCACCAATCCCAACCACCAATACGAACTCAATTTATTAATTATTATTTATTTTCATTTCGTAATTAATTTTTACCAACTAATTTTATTTAATTAATAACGTAAGACTTGAAAGAGATATGTCCTAAGTCCAATCTCGTATGAGGATTTAGGAATAACTTTTATGTAATCTGTTTTGATTTCATTGATATTAATAAAAGACTTGTTTTGTTTTTATTACGGGCTCTATCTATTTAAGTGTTTAAATAAGATATACCATAGTTTAGAGTAAAGCTTTTTATGAATTATGATGAGATCATAATAGTGAGACCTAAAAGATGATAACTCTAAACTTAAATAGTTCCTGGTCATAGGATTACTAAATGGTAATTAATAATCCGCAAATATTGGTACATACTATGCTTGCTCCCTTCAGGAGGATGTCTGTTCTCATAGGCATTTGTGTGGTGACACTATAGCTTGTATGTAGGTGCTTATTAGGGAATAAGTTCACTGAACATGACTCGATAAGTTGAACAACTAATGGAGATTACTCACGTGTCAATAGTTATTCACTGAGTGATAGTTGTACACGTGTCCTTAGACTTGAGATCGTTAAAGGTATCTTATATATAATGAACTGTGCTTTGGTTTAGTCCTTAGTCTCAAGGACATCCATTAGGTCTATTCTGGGCATAGGGATTTGTGTATAGAGATAGTTAACATCAATAGAGGATCTACCCCTTCCAGTATAGGAAGAGAATATCCTATGTTATTCTTAGTATGCGAGTTCTGGAATCTCTGGCCAGAGTGTATGAAATTAGAAAGGAGTTTCTAATTTGCATTAATATGAACTTTGCATTATGAATAAGAAATCATATGATTAAATTTGATAGGCTTGACACAAGATCCATGCCTTGTATTTAATCGAGATATTATAAGGGTAGAAGGAATTCATTGTACGGTAACTAGTCACTGACAGGTTCTTGATATTCTAAGCAGTGAATTCATATTATCCGGATAGTCGCGATATGTTGAGAAGCATCACTCACGATGTAGAATAAATATAATTAATAAGTTAATTATATTTAGTGAATTTTAGTATTCATGTAAATAAATAATAAAAGTTTATTATTATTTATTTCTACTACCGGCATAATATTGAACCTTCAGGGTCACACCATAAAAGAATATTTTCTTTGATGAAATAATGAGAGAGAGAATTATTTTTCTAAATAGTTAAGAAAAAGAAATAATGATTAAAATAGTTTTAATTATTATTAAAGCATTTTATGAAGATAAAATGTGGGGGTTAATATATATAAAGATATATTATAAAACCCTAGGAGAGTCCTATAAATAGAATGAGATGGATGGCTCATGATATATACACACACAATTTTGGTTTTGTGAAAACCCTAGCCTCCATCTTCTTCCCCTCTCTCTCTCTCTCTCTCTCCCAAAAACTCCATTTTTATAAAAGCTTAGTTTTATAAAAAGGTTCATCGAAGAGGATCGTTCTTGGTGGATACCGGTAGAGTGCTTCACACACCGAGGAGCCACTGCTAGCACTCCAATTTTATAAAGCTTCGATTCACGAGGTATGGTTTCGATTCCTCAGTTTTTCCCTTTTATACGTTTTTCTATATGTGTGGTATATGGTTTTTACGGAATAAATGTTATTTCATGCTTTCGCTCATCCGTAAATTCCATCATTGACATCAGAGCTAGGTTCTGCATATAGAGATTCATATAAAAAATTTCAGATTTTTTAATGCATGTATGGATTTGTTATGATTTTTGCAAGTTTATTTAGATTTAATTATGAATTAATTCGAAATAATTTTTGCATGAGATTTTGACTACTGATCTGGGTTCTACAAGTGTTGTAGATCATCTAGGTATTTTTTTCATAATTTTGTGATGTGTAGATTATTTGTTATGAATTTTTAAAAAAATTGTTTTAATTAAAATTCATGAAATAATTATGCATGTGAATAATTATGATTAAAATTTGCACAAGGACCCATGGCTGATCTGGTATTTTTCTGATACTCCCTGATTTGAGAAATCATATTATTTTGATTTTTATTAATTTATTAATTAAATGTTAATTAATTTATTAATAATAAAATTAAAATAATAAATTAATAAAGAGTAAGTAATAAGGGAGTAAAGGGAAAGGGGGGTTACATCTCCTAAACCTGCTGACTAGAAAAGGAAACGACAGAGCTGACAGAACAAAAAAAAAACCTGCTGTTGCCAACGGTCGGCCAGGTGCGGGCACGTGAGTCGCACGCGCAGGGTGTGTTGCGCATTCCGTGAATGCGTTACACACTGTTGCACATTTACGGAATGCGTTACACGCGTAAATGGCGCAACAGTGTTGTAACGCATTACGTACATGCGTTACAGCCCGTATGTCCATATTAAATTTGAATTTTTGGGAGTTTCGTAACTCCGTTTTGGGCGTGCAATATATCGTTGGATTCATTTTTCCGAGACGGATCTAATCGAGTGGTCAAATATTTTTTATATAAAAGTTTTGAACTGTTTATATTCCCGAAAGTATTTTAAAGCATGTTTTAATTGTTTTAATTGCTTTTAAATGCTATAATAAATCCATACATCATTATATCAATGTGTGAAATGATATTACTTGCATGCTTACTTGTTTATTTATTTTTATATATGAGATATATGCATGTGTTTACCATGCGATGATAGATTTAGGTGAACTTAATTCAATATAAGGCGTGCTCTAGAAAATCTAGAATAGGAATCGTTTCTTGCCTTGACAATAATATTATGAATGCAATCATGAGATTCTTGTGTTTATGAAACACGTAATTAAATATGAATTTTCAATTTTGAGAGAAAGGATGATTCTGTCAACAACAGATTTCTATCTGTAAGAAAGGGTTATTAAGTGACGCCTCTTGACAATGCTCCACCCGATCTGGGAATCATCTGATTATCGATTATTGATTTGAAATATTTAATTTAAAAGGAAGAATCTCTTTATAATATGATTATGATTGTAACGTAATATAATCCCTCGAAAATTAAATAATATCAAGTAGTAATTGGCCAATGACACAACGGGCTTGTGTCGGTCATAGCCTTCCAACATGATAGAAAGTGGTTCTTAATTTTAAATCATTGTCGTTTCGTGCTACAGCCGAGGGCTTTGATTTCGAAATAAGAAATACTTGTCTATTACAAAGAGATGTGTACATTGAATTAGAATCTAAAGGTCGTTACGTGCTACAGTCGTGGGTCGTTGGAGACTGATTCAATTGTACGAAATGTTGGGTTAGACTTGACTTAGAATATTGAGTTTGTCGTGCCACAGCCGTGACTCAAGTATTCAAGAGGCTAAAGTTTGATTAGGGAATAACATAAGATGTAATTGACAAGAGTTGTCTGTCTATTGAACATTACATGGCGGTTCGTGCCACAGCCGAGGTTGTGTGATAGAATGTAGGATCCCTATTCCCACTAGCATTATGAATGCCTAATTTTCACTTAGGGGGTTGTATAAATTAGATAAACTAGTGGGAGCCACTTATGAATAAAGACCTGATTCATATAGTGTTTTTGAAATGAAATTGAATATTTGCTAAGTGTTGTTATGTGTTTATCATTCACAGATTTACTATATTCTTTATGTCTTCTGCACTATCACTCCGGAGTATACTAGATGCTCACAAGTTGACTGGTCCTAATTTTGCTGATTGGCTTCGAAACTTGAGAATTGTTCTCAGGGTGGAGAAGCTGGAATATGTGTTTGACTTACCTAAGCCTACTGAACCTGCTAACGATGCACATAATGATGAACATGTTGTGTATCGTAAGTGGATAGATGATGCAAATGTTGCTCAATGCATCATGCTAGCTTCCATGAACATTGAGCTACAGAAGCAGCATGAGCATATGGATGCTCACACTATCCTTATGCATCTACAAGAGTTGTATGATGTGGCAGGGAGGACATCTCGATATGAGATATCGAAGGAGCTATTCGGTTGTAGGATATCTGAGGGATCATCCGTGAATGACCATGTACTTAAGATGATCAATTTGATTGAACGTCTTAGACAACTTGGTTTTGCCATGGATGGGGAGCTGAACCAAGACTTGGCCTTGCAATCAATTCCGGGTTCATTTTCGCAATTTGTTGTGAACTTTCACATGAATAAGCTGGATGTCAGCCTGGCTGAAATCCACAACATGTTGAAGACTGCGGAATCGAATTTTCCCCCTAAGAAGAGTTCTGTTCTTCTAATTGGTGAAGGTTCCAATCCTAAGATAAGGAAGAGGAACCCTTCCAAGAAGAAGAAAGTAGGTGAAGAAAAGCCGGTTCCACCAAAAGCTGAAGACCCCAAGAGAAAAGTTGTTTGCTTTCACTGTAACAAGGTGGGGCACTGGAAGAGGAACTGCAAGGTTTACCTTGCAGAGTTGAAGAAGAAGAAGGGGAGTGAGACTACCGCTTATGATTCAGGTATGTTCATGATAGAAATGAATATGTCACATTAAGTCAAATTTCTACTTGGGTATTAGATATCGCCTGTGGTTCTTACATCTGCAATTCGTTGCAGGGACTAAGGAGAAGTAGGACTCTTGAGGAAGATGAGGTGATTCTACTGATGGGAAATGGATCAAGAGTTGCTACTGAAGATGTAGGATCATTTCATTTACATATGCCTACGGGCAAGACTATTGTTTGAAATAATTGTTATTTTGTTTCCTCGATTGTAAGGAATATTGTTTCTATTCCTATGTTGGATTTGGATGGTTTTTCATTTTATTATTAAGAATAATGAATGTTCTATCCTTAGAGATAATATTCTTTATTGACGTGGTATTTTAAATAATGGTCTATATGTATGTGACATAATTTACTTCAGATTGAACAAACTAATAAAAGAAAAGGGATGATGAAAATCTCACTTTCTTTTGGCACTTCAGACTTGGTCATATTAGTGAAAATAGACTGCGGACATTGCATAAGGAAGGGTTACTTGACCCCTTTTGATTTTGAATCATATCCTACATGCGAGTCTTGTCTATTGGGTAAAATGACCAAATCTCCATTTAGTGGACATGGAGAGAGGGCTGCAGATATGCTAGGATTGGTACACACAGATGTATGTGGACCAATGTTCTACGCAAGCCATGGGTGGATTTTCATACTTCATTACTTTCATAGATGATAGATCTAGATTCGGATATGTGTTTGATGAAACACAAGTCTGATGCCTTTGAAAAGTTTAAAGAGTATAAGTATGAAGTGGAGAAACAAACCAAAAATGGTATTATAACTCTTCGATCAGATCGAGGTGGTGAATACTTGAATGGAGAGTTTCCGGATTATCTCAAAGAAAAGGGTATATTCTCCCAGTGGACTCCTCCAGATTGGTATTTGAAAGGAGAAATCAAATTTTGTTAGACATGGTTCGGTCCATGATGAGCTATGCAAATCTTCCAGTATTCTTATGGGGTTATGCATTGGAAACCTCAGCATATTTACTGAATAAGGTGCCTTCCAAATCTGTTCCTCAAACTCTATATGAGATATAGAAAGAAAGGAAACCGAGTCTTAAACACGTTAAGATTTGGGGATGTCCAGCTTATGTCAAGAAAGTTGACCCAGATAAGCTGGAATCTTGATCCGTAAAATATAATTTTGTGGGATATCCTAAAGAGATTTTGGGGTATTACTTTTACATCGATCATAGGGTGTTTGTGGTATATCGTAAAATATAATCTATGTATACGGTATACAAAAGAAAGATTAGAGCAGATGACCAGGTGAAGTCCTTTAAAGCCAGGCTTGTGGCAAAAGGATTCAAACAAAGGCAATGGATTCACTTTGATGAAACCTTTTACCTGTAGCCCTGTTAAAATCAGTTCGGATTTTGCTTGCGATTACTGCTTACTACGACTATGAGATCTGGAAAATGGCCAGATGGTTTTCTTTCCAAGGGAAATGAAAACCTAGTGTGTAAGCTGCTGCGAACCATATGTGGTTTAAAGCAAGCTTCTCGTAGATGGAACATCCATTTTGATGAGACAATAAAAGAGTTTGGTTTTATCAAAAACGTAGATGAACCATGTGTCTACAAAAGGGTTAGTGGGAGCGCGATAACATTTCTTGTATTGTATTGAAAGAGAGTTGACACACATAACAACATAGCAGACCCACTCACAAAGCCACTTTCTGAAAGTCACTTTGATCGTCATAAAGACAAGATGGGTATTAGATACCAGAGTGATTGGCTTTAGTACAAGTGGGAGATTGAAAGAGATATGTCCTAAGTCCAATCTCGTATGAGAATTTAGGAATAACTTTTATGTAATCTGTTTTGATTTCATTGATATTAATAAAAGACTTGTTTTGTTTTTATTATGGGCTCTATCTATTTAAGTGTTTAAATAAGATATACCATAGTTTAGAGTAAAGCTTTTTATGGATTATGATGAGATCATAATAGTGAGACCTAAAAGATGATAACTCTAAACTGAAATAGTTCCTGGTCATAGGATTACTAACTGGTAATTAATAATCCGCAAAGATTGGTACATACTATGCTTGCTCCCTTCAGGAGGATGTCTGTTCTCATAGGCATTTGTGTGGTGACACTATAGCTAGTATGTAGGTACTTATTAGGGAATAAGTTCACTGAACATGACTCGATAAGTGGAACAACTAATGGAGATTACTCATGTGTCAATAGTTATTCACTGAGTGATAGTTGTACAAGTGTCCTTAGACTTGAGATCGTTAAAGTTATCTTATATATAATAAACTGTGCTTTGGTTTAGTCCTCAGTCTCAAGGACATCCATTAGGTCTATTCTGGGCATAGGGATATGTGTATAGAGATAGTTAACATCAATAGAGGATCTACCCCTTCCAGTATAGGAAGAGAATATCCCATGTTATTCTTAGTATGCGAGTTCTGGAATCTCTGGCCAAAGTGTATGAAATTAGAAAGGAGTTTCTAATTTGCATTAATATGAACTTTGTATTATGAATAAGAAATCATATGATTAAATTTGATGGGCTTGACACAAGATCCATGCCTTGTATTTAATCGGGATATTATAAGGGTAGAAGGAATTTATTGTACCGTAACTAGTCACTGACAGGTTCTTGATATTTTAAGCAGTGAATTCATATTATCCGGATAGTCGCGATATGTTGAGAAGCATCACTCACGATGTAGAATAAATATAATTAATCAGTTAATTATATTTAGTGAATTTTAGTATTCATGTAAATAAATAATAAAAGTTTATTATTATTTATTTCTACTACCGACATAATATTGAACCTACAGGGTCACACCATAAAAGAATATTTTCTTTGATGAAATAATGAGAGAGAGAATTATTTTTCTAAATAGTTAAGAAAAAGAAATAATGATTAAAATAGTTTTAATTATTATTAAAGCAATTTATGAAGATAAAATGTGGGGGTTAATATATATAAAGATATATTATAAAACCCTAGGAGAGTCCTATAAATAGAATGAGATGGATGGCTCATGATATATACACACACAATTTTGGTTTTGTGAAAACCCTAGCCTCCATCTTCTTCCTCTCTCTCTCCCAAAAACTCCATTTTTATAAAAGCTTAGTTTTATAAAAAGGTTCATCGAAGAGGATCGTTCTTGGTGGACACCGGTAGAGTGCTTCACACACTGAGGAGCAACTGCTAGCACTCCAATTTTATAAAGCTTCGATTCACGAGGTATGGTTTCAATTCCTCTGTTTTTCCCTTTTATACGTTTTTCTATATGTGCGGTATATGGTTTTTACGGAATAAATGTTATTTCACGCTTCCGCTCATCCGTAAATTCCATCAAGACTCAGATAAAAATCATCATCGCCCACCGTCGGCTCACCGAGAGTCATCGCCGATGGCGATAAAATTTACGGGTTCCCACTATATCGGGCATCCTACGTAAATTCCATCGATTAGTATTATAATTCTGCACCATTTATTTATATCACGAAATATTAGTCAATAATTCCTGCAGAGAATTAAAGGAATTAAATTAATGTAATTTTCCAAAACCAAAAAATCAATTCGAATTAATTCGAATTGAGAAAAATACACAGCAAAGCAACACAGTTGAAACAGAATCAAAAAAACATAGCCACAACGCGCACACGCGCCGCAGCCGAACCAAAATGGACCAACCAGGAACGCAGGCAGCAACACTGCCCTCCCCCTCCATCGCATACACACACAACACCAGCTTAACACACACACGCGCACACATATAACATACGCACGCACATGCATAACACACACACGCACCCACATAACACACACGCACACATATAACACACACACACACATAACACACACATGCCTATATATGTTCATATATCTAAATCGAACAGAACCAAAGCAAAGGGGGAATCGCTGGAAAAACCCGGCCGGAGAACTCACCGGGGGGGATTTTCAGAGAGAAACAAAAGAGAGAGAATGGAGAAAGAAAAAGAATTACAGAGAGGAGAGTGATCGGGTGAGACAAGAGAGAGATTTGAGGAGAGAATTAGAGAGAGATTGATTTTGGAATTACGAGGTAGAATATGAACTATAAAAAGGAAGAAACCAGTTAACCCGAGTAACCCCTGCCCCCCTTTTTAACTTTGATATTATATACTTTTCGGGACAATTTTCACTTTGCCAATTTCAGAATTTAACTGGAATTTAGCGGGTAGAATAAGTCGAAAACGCATGGATATAGTTTTAAAAATCCCGAAGTACATGAAATTAGTAATATATAAATTGTTTAATTTTTTTTAATCCATTTTTGAAATGCAACTTGTATTCGCATTTTAACAATTAACGAATCAACGCGCACGTAAATTTGACCAGAACAAATCCCAAAATAATTTTAAAATTCTCATAATATTCAAGAGTTAATAAAAAAAAATTTCATGATTTTTGAAACATTCTGGAATTAAATATTGATTTTATAATTAAACGGAATCAGAAATCATTTAAAGATAATTAATCAATAAAATATTGATTTCTAAATTTTATAAACTCCTAAAAATAATAAATAAAATTATAAAGCAACAAAAATAATTTTAGAAACAATTTTAGCATTTATGAGAATAAATATTCAATAAAATCACTTTAAAAGCCAAAACAACTCATACGACTCAATAATAAATTACCCAAATAATCTTCGTACCTACAAATTACACATAATTAACAATAAGGCAACACATCGCTGACAAGACCCATCGTATATTTTATTTATTTAATAATTCGATAAGTATATTTACATATTTGATCCGAAAATAGGTTACTTAGCCGCTAAGTAACTAAAAAAGACGATACATTTTTAATACCATATTTGGATAATTATCAAAACATAGCTTCCTGTAAAAATACTTTATACGACAATAAGATAGTAATGTCTCGCATTTTAAGAATATGGATTTTTATCAATATATAAAATGATTAGCGTATCGAAAATTTCACGTCGGGACTCGTACAGGTCAAACCGTACCCTGGATTGAAAAAGTTAAAACACGGAAAGTGTTCAAAATTATTAGATTAGGTTAGGAAGGAATTTTCGGAAGAGTTTCGGGTTGTAAACATGTAAAAACGATTGAAGTGGGACTATTTTTGGTTCTAAAAAGTAATTTTATAATTACGTAAAATAATCATTATTAATTCTATAAATCCTTATAAAATCATATGGTAATCCAAAAATTACCAGAAAAATATCAAAACACTCTATATTTTATTCTGGATAATTAAAGATTAAAATATCTAAATTTTTATCAGAAATAAACATCCAAATATTAATATCAATTATCAAATAATTCACCAAAATTCACATAAAATCACATAATAATTATTTATTGATAAAAATAATTACATAATATTTCTCAGACGTTACAACTTTGGTCATCATCTCTTTTGTCATCTTCATTGCTTCATCTCTCCGAGACTTTATTAGAGATAACTTTCTCTATGGTGCAAGAGACATCAACTTCTGATGTTCTTTTTAAGGTGCCGGGAGATATTTGGATGAAGTTACAAGTGGAGTATATCTTCAGAGTAATCGGTATTGACTCAAGGATGATCAATGATGTTTCATACTTGAGAGTGAGAGCCAGGGAAAAAGCCACATTATTGGGAAGATTAAGTTCCCTTCATATGAGCTTTCTGGCCGAGTGCTTAGAAATGAGCTAGAATTATTCTTTTCATCAAATATTGAGTTTATTGTTACTCACACGAAGTGTCTGAGGCCTTCGGAAGCACCATGATAGATTGGCTTGTGTTGACATGGCATCGTGAGCGCCAGATGTTATGCTATAAAGTACTACATGATGAAGAGCATACAAATTTATCCACTTTACTTCATGAGATGTCTCATATTCAAATATAGAGAAAACTTCAGGTTATCTCCTTAAGTTTTGTCGAGCTCGGCTTTGGTGCATCTCTTCATCCTTTCTTCAGGTGTATCTTGGATTGGTTCGATATGGCGCCTCTCCAGTTGTCTCTCATCAGTTGTAAGTTAGCGTCATTTTTTTCGTGTTGTATGATCTCCATAAGATTGGTGTTCCGACTCTAAGGGAGATTGCTTATTTCTTCAGTCTTCGTCTGCATCACAAATTTGTAGTGTGATACCCCGTATTTTCAGAGTTTATTATTATTATTATTTGAATGATTTTATATGATTGTTCAATTTAGAGGGAATAAAATTGTGGATATTTTATTCATGTTTGATGAGTTCGTGTCATTAAATGTCTTAATATGCTAATTGTTAAATTGTGTTGATCCCTATTGGTTTTCTGAAAATATTTACTTAAAGGTATTATTTTGAAAATGCTTATTTTAAAAGTCGATCATTTTATCAATATTGGTAATTTGAGTTCATATTAAATTTTGGGATCTAGAAGATATTTTATCTGCATCAAAATTATATTTGGTGTCATAGCAGGAATCACCCAAATAGCGGGTAAGTTGTGAAAATATTTAAAGGTAGGTTTTTACAGCTATATTCCATGTCACATGAATTATTACATGTTTATTATTACTTAAAATTCTGCTTGCCGTGATTTAACATGTGGTAGCATTGTATGTGGTCCTGTAAGGACCGACATATTTTTCGGATATTTACTATGTGTTTAAAATGCAGTTGTATAAATTATACGCAATTTGGACGCGTGTCAAAGTACGTGTATTACGTGGTACCTGATTTATCTCGTTCTACGTGTATTTGCATATTTTATATTTGTTTTCGGGATTTATTATTAATTTATAAAGTATCTCGGTTTCCAAATATTTATCAGACCGGGCCCCTACCGGAATGTCAAAACCCTCAAAATTTGTATTTCTATTTTTATAAAATCGTGGGATTTTCAAATATTTTATATTTTCACATTTTTGGAATATTTGTAATTTTTGGAGAATTTTAGTATATATTGTATTTTTTTAAAAATAAAATTTTCAAATCTTTTGTCTATTAAATAAAATTTTGGGCTAACTAAATGAAATTTGAGATTACAGGTTTATAGAGGTAAAATCTTAAAGAAAAAAAAAAGATACGTGTATGTATCTTAACCTACCCAGCCATCCCCCCCCCCCTCATTTCTCACATGGCCACGTGAAACCCCTCCCCCTTATCTCGATCTCTCACTCAACCACTGCTATGTCTTTCTCTTCTACACCTATCTATATACTAAACACTTCTAAAATTAATCATTCATCCAAATTTCAATCGCTATATATAGAAATAATCAGCTATTTGATATCTACGCATAGTTATATATATTGCAAGGTTTTAAGAAGGAAATTTATGGACATTTTTTCGTTTTAATTTATTTTCGGGGCATAGAAAAAGAGTTTGGTGATGTTGATTAGTCTACATGACATTTCAGCGTGTATATGTCTATAGCTATTAATTTCATATTTTTATAGGAATATATTTTGGACATCATATAACCTTTTGGGGTGATCATAATTTATTTTGAGCTAAAAATTTTAAGATTTCATTTTTATACTTGGATATATTATAGCACGTAAGTGTATATACATTTATTTCATAAATTTTAGAAGTTGTTGGAGAAGTCAACGTTGGCCCGAATTTTGGTTCCAGTGGCCATGTTATTCATTTCAGGAGAGTTCATATGTACATATATAAATTATTATGTGTTTTAAAGTTAATAATTTTTGTTATAGTATAGGTGGATGATATTGTTTGAGATTGATTTTGAGGGGCTCTGACCCCGGAAAAACTCCATTATACAAAAATGTTATGTCGATTTTTTTTTGTTATAAAATATTTATTTGAATTTCATATTATTATCTTGATTAAATAATTTAGTACTTGATTTAATTAATTATTTTGTTAACCCTAAATTTTAAATGTTTTGAATAATCAATAATATTATTATTAATTGAATTATTCTCATTTTATTCACAATAAATAGACCGGTTGTCCGTTTAATACGAAACGAATGCGTCTAGACTCAGAAAAATATTCCGCTTCTATTAAAAATACTTTCAAGACATAAATCCTTTTGTATCAAAAGGTCGCTTGTTATACAAACGGTTCTGAGTCGCGTATTTACCGCAAAGTCGTGTTTTGACTCGATTTCAGTTTTAAACATACCAAACCGAATCTTTTGAGGAACTGAGTTATGTGATAAGTGAAATATGTCTTTACGTGATATGTGAATTATTTGCATATTTGCATACGTATTATACGAATTATGTGCGAATGTGTTGTCAGATTCTTGTGTTTAATTGTTTCATTTATGTGTGTGCTATCGTATGGGTAGACGATAGAATATTAGACGAGCAGTTTGTCGAGTGATTATCATTTACACGATTAAAATATTATTTTTAAATATAGATGCAGGTCGATCGAGACGATCAAGACCAGACCTTAAGGTCAAAAATAAATAGCTAAATGGTGTTGGTTATCAGGCTTTTAGCAATCGTAGCAACATCATATCAATGAATTATTGAAATAGAAAGACATAAAGGTCATGAAATATCAGACTGAAATAATTGTATTGTTACGAGTATGACTAACAGCTGAAAACCAAATGCAAGTTTTCCTACACTATTCTAATTGTAGAATAGTTTAACATTTTACATATAAAACTGCTTAATTGTGATTATGCAATTTTTCTCCCCTATTCTAATTCCAGAATAGTTAAATATTTTACATATCAAAATGATTGATTTTGATTATGCAAGTACTCTTCTACTATTCTATGTTCAGAATAGTTAAGTGTTTTTACTTATCCAAATAATGGGTTTATACATGTTTTGAATTTTGAGAAAATGATTTTGATTTGAGATTATTCATGACCATTTGAAATGGGGGAATTGAATTATTAAGGATGTCAATTGATTCGGCTCCTTTATTAAAATTATTTTAAGATTGGATGGTTGCGTAAGAGGCCGTGGCGGCGGTCCAGTCTAAGCTATGTATTATACTTATTTATAATACCTTGCTAGGCCAATGTGTGCCTTGGGTGCCCCTTTGTTAAGTTGGATATGCTTTGGCATACCGGTGTTGCTTCACGACTGATCACCGAAGGGAGCACACTGTCGTTCAAGGATTCCAATCTAATTTTCTAGATTGTTTTTTATAATCGTATAATAAATGATTATAAAGTGTTTTTATTTTAGATAAAATGTGAGATATATTATGATTAAATTTATGATTGATGTTAATGTTTAATTTGTTGTTAATATCAAAATTTGGTATTGATATCTATGATTGATGTTGACTTTGATACTTCAGTACTATTATTGTTGTGAGCATCTAAGATTAGTAATGATATCTAATTTGACTAAACATCAAACTGGATCTGTGACGCCCTCCAAACCCAGGTTAGAAGTTTGGGGTTCACAACACACACACACAATATAAACCTGTTTATGAAATAATATATATGCAATGACCCTACACTACACAACCACAGATCATAACAGGTTAAAGTATGAACACAATCCACAACCTTAATTACATTATATCGTACCAAAATCCAACTAGTTTAACTTACAACTGAATAATAAAACATTCTTACAAACTTTCAAAAACTCAAAACTAAAGCAAAAGGCTCCTGCTAGCTTATTCCGTCTCAACCTGGAATCCTAGCTCGCACATTAGTCTGGGGATCCTCACTACGAACAACTTCCTTCTTAACTGGAAAAGAACATAAACAGATTCGCAATAGTGAGCTAACTAGCTCAGCAAGTCACAGTGACAATATTGAGATTAAATAATGATCAAATGAAATGATTTAAAAGGATTAAGTTCTTGTTAAGCAGTGATTAAAATTGGATATTCACTTTTATTTTAAAAATCAAGGTTATGCTGCTGATCAGTCACGCACTAACCCCGAGCAAGGCACATAGCTTTGCTCTACAAACTGGATCCAAGACACATATTTTCCTAATATGACCACCAATCTGGTCTGACCATGAATCTGGTCCAAATTTTTAGAAAATCATCCATTTCTATAATAACAATATAACAAAACAATGTAATTCAATAAACAGAATCATAAACAACATTGATAAGACATTTGTCTCAAAGCATAGGGTGATTCGTAAGCACCTTAAATGTATAACAAGGTATGCATGAAGAATGGCTTCAAGCCTGTAAAAGAATCAGGTAATAGAAGAACAATGGTTTAATGGTTATACTGCTGGGTTTCGAGCACATAAATGCAACAGAAACAGTAATTAAAAATGTAAAAAATCAGAATTTTTGAAACCCACCGCAGGATTCATGCGAAAAACATATATTTAATTCGTAGATCAGATTGTTTACCTTAAGAAGCTTTACCAATTCATTGATTAATGGAGATCCAAAGCTTGTTCAATCACCACGCATCCCGCTCTCGTGATCTACGCTCTATTAATATCCACACGAATGCTTGAACTCAAGGATTGGATGTGTACTAGCACAAACCCATTTCTTCTTTCTCTCTCTATCTTCTCTCTTGGTGGCTAGGGTTTTAGTAAAAGTCTTTCACACCCGAAAAATCAGCCACACAAGAGATATTATATAGAGAGTAGAAAAATGAATTATAACTCTTAACTAATTAGGAGTCATTATTAATTCGAAATTCCTATTTGTATTATAATTAAGTCTCACTTAATTATTTAACAAATAAATTTCATAATTAATATTAGTAAATTCGAATATTAATATTTATCTAATTAACTAAGTCATACTTAATTAATATTATAAATAATTTGAATTACTTTAATATAATTTAAATCCAATTTAAATTAAATAATCCTTCAAGCATTCTTAGTGTGTGACCCTATAGGTTATTATTACGTTGGCAACGAATTTTAAATCTAATTTAAAATCGTAAATAATGAGCGGCATCTAGTAATACATCATTGCTACCCAAGTAATAATAATTAAATCGGTGATCGATTAAACCTTTCGTGAATAATGTACAATGTAATATAATCCCTTTAATCAAATATTATAGATTAAACTAGAGACATGTAATGTGTCATCCTCATCGTAGTTTATTCCAAGTTTCCTTGATCAATGAGTAGACTATCATATCAAATTAACATTTCAGTGTGGTCACGCATTTCGTAGTCTAGCTCACACAAGAGGCCAATAATATCACTCCTAAAATATGAGGGTTAAATCCCATCTAGATCATTCATATTTCTCATACGATTCATAATATATCCAATATCCACTTTTATCATTACCCGGTCAAGGATAACTTTTAATGGAATCAATGTATATTAATTCTCGTATAGAAATATAATGACTTCAGGTCTAAGGACCATTACATCATTATCATTGTGAGAATTACTTATGACACAACAGACATGTAGAATCTCACATCGGGTCTGTCCAGCATCATGTACATGTACATCTTCCTGTGTCTTTGACTTTAGTATCACTATACCTATGATCAATGAGATGTGATCATCAGTCAACAATTACACTAGTCTTAATGCATTATTATTGTCCCTTAATAATAATACTCGACTAGGGACCTTTAGATATATTGATACTATTCTCATAATCTCATTTCTAAGTCACGTACTTAGAGATATAGAATTGCATATCATATTCATATGACATTTATTAATCTAACATTTATATCGCAGTAAATTAAGAATTAATAAATTATAAAGGGAATAATCGATAGAACATAAACATTAATAATCCTAATGTCTTAAACTAAAACATCATAGTGTTTTCTCTAGGGCACAAACACTAACAATCTCCCACTTACAGTAGAGCCAATCACCCATGTATCTAATACTCATGGAACTAGTATGACCATTGTGCTTCCGCTGCGACAAAGCCTTACTCAGTGGGTCTGCAACACTATCATTACTATGCACTTTACATTTATATCTCCTTGATCATTAATCTCATTAATAAGGTGATATCGCTTAAGGACATGCCTAAACAGTCTCCTTGGCTGTTTCGAAAATATCAATATATTCGGCTTCTATTATAGAATCATCAATGTTCTTGTTGTGAACTATTTCGGCTAACATCACTTTTATTTAGACAAAACACAAACCAGGCATAAACATGTAATCATCCTTGTCTGTCGAAAAATTAGGTTCAGAAACTAGCATCAGTAACCCTTTATAACTAGTTCCATATCTTCTCCATACACCAAAAATAAATCTTTAGTCCTCTTTAAGTACTTAAGAATATTCTTGAAAATTATCCAGTGACCCTCACCCGGATTAGACTTGTATCTGCTGGTTATGCTCAAAGCATACGAAACATTAGGATAAATAAATATCATTGTACACATTATAGATCCAATTGCTAAAACATATGGAGCTTTCTCAAACGGCCCTTATCATCTAATAATTTAGGGGGCATTTATCTTTTGAGATCACTATCCCATGAGACATCAAAATATATCCTTTCTTTGTCTCTTGCATCATAAAATGATGCAATAATTTATCAATATATGTACCCCGACTAGGTCAATTAATCTCTTCAATCTATCTCTATAGATCTTAACCCCTAATATATAGGGAACATCGCCTAAGTCTTTCATCGAGAAATAATTTTTCAACCAAGTCTTAACAGCCTGTAGAGAAGGTATATCATTCCATATCTGTTATATTGCATCTACATATAATACCAGGAATGTCACATGGCTCCCACTAACCTTCTTGAAAACACATGGTTCATCTTCATTTTGAATAAAGCCAAACTCTCTGACCGTTTTATCAAAATGAATGTTCATTCTCCTTGATGCTTGCTTCAATCTATAAATAGATAGAAGCAACTTACAAACTATCTTAGCAAACTTTGGATCGACGAAACCCTCAGGTTGTATCATATATACATCCTCTTCAAGGCTCCCATATAAGAAAGCAGTGTTGACATCCATTTTCCAAATCTCATAGTCAAAGTAAGCAACTATTGCTAACAAAATCCTGATGGACTTGACCATAGTAACCGATGAAAAAGTCTCATCATAGTATATACCATGAATTTGTTTGAAACTATTTGCCACTAGTCGCGTCTTATAGGTCTGTACTTTACCATCCATGTTAGTTTTCTTCGTGAAAACCCACTTGCACACTATAGGTTTTACCCCTTCAAGTGGATCAACTACAATCAATACTTTATTTTGATACATGGATTCCATCTCGGACTCATGGCCTTCATCCATCTCTCAGAGTCTAAACTGTTCATAGCATCTTGGTAGATGAGAGGCTTATCATTATCCGTAAGCATCACATCACCATCTTGAGTCAAAAGAAATTTATAATTTCTCCCGGGCTCATGGTGAATCCTACTAGATATACGAATAACCTGTGTTTCCTAAACAGGATTACTTTCAACATTTTGATGTACATCCTGATCTTATTCCAACTCTGGTTCAATGTTATCATGTGGTTCTCGATCTTCATCGAGATGTATTATCCTCCCACTGATTTTCTTAGAAAGTAGTTCTCCCTCAAAAAATACAGCGGCCCGAGCAACAAACACTTTGTTCTCGAAAAGATTATAAAACTATACCCTAGTCTCACTTGGAAATCCCACAAAATAGCATCTATCTTATTTTGGTCCAAGCTTGTCAGAGGCTAAACGTTTTACAAACGCTTCACGTCCCAAAATTTTCACAAATGACATGCTATGACATTCATCACTCTATATCTCATACGGAGTATTTTGAACCGCTTTAGTCGGAACTTGGTTAAGTGTATATGCAGCCATTTCTAGAGAATAACCCTAGAAACTGAATGGAAGATCCACTTGACTCATCATCGATCGCACTATGTCCAATAAGGTACAATTTCTCCTCTCAGAATCTCCTCTCAGAATGTAATAACCCCCAAAATTTTCAACTTTTTTCGTAACCCTTGTGAATAGTGTTTTAGCTGAATGAGAAAACTTTTCATGCCACACTATGTAGGGGTTCTATTATGGATATTCTGAGATTTTATTAGTACTCTATATGGTATATGAGTGTATGTAAAGATCACCAGAATCCAATTCCGAACACTTTGGTTTTTCCCGGAAATACACTAGATACGGAGAGAATTGAGTATAAGGTAACATGATAAAAAGAATTTAAATTAAAGGATTATAATAGAGGATCATAAAAAGGAATATAATGTATTGAGAAAGGTTATGGGAACCTAAGTAATAAGATCCCGGGTATGATCCTTCAAACGATAAACGAAAATGAAAGTTAAGCGAACCGTATAACAGATCAACAGTCATTAGGCAAACAATTAGGAAGTTAAGCAAAGAGATTAGAGAGAGTGATGTCACCCAACCAATGAGAAGAGGACAAGGAGGGAAAGATGACATCACAACATGACATAGGTATGACATGGGAAGGAAGGAGATATGGTGGATTTTTAACCACACAAAATCAAGGTTAAATTGGTAATTAACCAAAAACAAAACAAAACCAAATCAACCAAGCCAAATAATTCATTCTTCATCAAAATCAAAAAGAAACCAAGGCATTGCTCTTCATTTGCTCCCGGCTTTTTGACATTTTAAAGGCAAGAAATTTCAAAATCAAAGATCCAAGCTTCCTAAATTGGTGAGTTAATTCCCTAATCATCCTTATGCATAGTTAGGGCTATATCATGAGTTTAAGCCATCAATTCTTTCTCAATCTTCTTCATTAAATCAATGAAGAAGACAATGAATAGTGTTTTCAAGTTTTTAACTTGAAATTTTTCTTGTTTTCCTTTAAGATCCAAGCATTCCTAAGACTTCTCAAAGCTTCTTAAGGCTTCCTAGCTCCTCCCACCACTTCAAGGAAGGTATATCATCTCCAAACCCTAGATTCCTATGTTTAATAAGATGATTTTGATTATTATGGTGATATTGTAGCTTAATGTTTGTGGTTTAGAGTTTGGGTTGAAGTGGTATTGAAATGGAATGGTAAATCTTGTTGTTTTGATTAAAAGAACTTAAGTATAGTTAAAGTTAAGCTTAGGCATAAGTATAAATGTTGGAATTGAATTGATTGGGGCTGTTATGATGTGATAAGGATGGATGTTGGTTTTGTGTTTGATTTGAGGTTGAATTGTGGTTGGTTTTGAATGGTTTAAAATTGGGAAATCGCGTAAACATAGCCGTCGTAATGTCCGATTTTCTTTAGACTGTTTTTGTGCATAACATTAGGACCCGAGAACCCCCTGCTAGATTATGACCATTGCCATGTCTAGATAGCTCGTGTTACGAGTTTCGTTTTGATATGTAGTTCGTTCGATTCCGATGCACGGTTTAGGAGAAACGACCGTTTCAAGTAACGGCGTTTCGCGAACGAAACTTTTCCCCTCGCCTTACTTTGAAACATAGGTTAAAGACCAAAAAGGGTTAATTAATGTATGAAACATTTATGGTAAGTGTGTTAGGCAGTTGGTAAGACACTCGCGAAGGAATCACCTTAAAACTCGTATAGGTTAAATTATTAAAAATGGTGGAGCCGAGGGTACCCGAGTGACTTAAGAGAATCAATAAGCGCAAAACAAGCGTTAGAGTCTAAGTTAGTTAAAGTATAGATTTACAAGTGACTTTGGTTTAATTCCAACTTACTTGTTGTTTATAGGTTACCAGACTCGTCCCGAGCCTTTTATCACCCCAAGTCGCTCAGGCAAGTTTTCTACCAGTTATACTGTTGTTGTGATGTATATATGTATATGCATTATCTTGCAGTAGATGTATTTTGGTTAATTAGCAAATGTTGCGATATATTGAAGCATGCTGATATGGTATATATATGCATTCCTGTTTCGTATTCTTGCCATATATATATCTGTTGGTTCAGTTGATAATACCTATGCTAGAGGATAGCGGTAATTTGCATATACCCTTATTATAGGGACCCAAAAGATGAAAACATTTTCTAAAACCGGGAGTCGAGGATCCCGAGTAGATTTTATATATATATATATATATTTATATATATATATATGGTTATAGTTTTCAAAACTATTAATCGAATAAGGTTTATTCGATAACTTTATTTTATTATTGAATATTATTTCGAATATTCATTGGAGGGCTTATGACTTAGTTATATTATTAATGATTATTAATTGAATATTCATTTGAGGATGTATGACTCCGTTATTTTATTTAATGAATATTATTTATAATATTCATTCGAGGTATTATGACTCCGCTTATTATTTAAATGTATTCTTTATTTTATTAAAGAATAAGGTGTCAATAATCAAACTTATTTTCGATTATTCAAATAAGATAGTACTTTCGAATAAGTATATCTTTGGTTATTTAATACTCGTTTCAAGTATAAGTTTTAATACTTCTACTTCGATTATTTTTATAAGGATTATCTTTATGAGAATATTATTTGAATAATAATATTCAGACATTTTCTAAAAATATTGGGACTGATTTACTTCATTAAATCAGAATTACTCCAAACACTCTTTAAAGTGTTTTCGAGTCTGCAAAATGATTTTTAAAAGTTAGAGCGGATCCCAAAACTCATTTTTATATTTAAGATCTTCCTTTAAAAAGGGGATTTAAATACTCGCTCAAAACCGGAGGGATCCGGCTCTATGGTGTATTTTATATTCGCAACAAGGTTGCAGTTTTGGTAAACGAATTGATTACTTACCCAACGTTCGGGAAGTAAGTCCATCTATTGAGTCGGCATAAGCAACATGGGCTCAGTGGGCGTCCATGATAGTGTAAGTGGCTCCATGGGAGTCCATCAAATGCAAAAGTGGCTGAGTGGCAGTCCAGTATAAGGTCCTATTGTGGCCAGGGTGATGACCAGTGGGGAATTCGTCCATCTACTAGTAGAAAAGGTTACTTATTGGTATCTTTGCCTGATCAGCAAGATATCTGGTTTATGCCAAAATTCTTTTCCTTTCCAAATTTATTGGATATTGCAATTCTGTTCATACTTTACATGACAGAGGTTTTCAGGAAATGTATAAAGAAGATGTATATGTGGATATATATATATCAGAACTTAATGAAGTATATCATAACTTCATTTCCTTTAATAATATTTCAAAGATTTAATCTATTCAAATCTTGTCTGGTAGTCTCATCTATGTGATGAACTGTTGAAAGCTCATTATACTTTGAACAGTTGTAGTTCAAGTAGCTTTATAAATGATATAAGTGTAGTGAAGTATTTGGTAACTTCATCCCTTGTTTTTACTTATATCTAGTAAGTAATTATCTTACACATGATAAAAGATTCTAGTAAGTATCCATTTAGATACTTATATTATTGTTATCACTATATATTATCTTGCGAGCTGTAAGGCTCACTCTTGCTTTATTTCTTCATCACACAACAACAGTTAGGAAAGATGGCCAGACTCCAGCAGACCCAGCGCAAGCGCGTGGGAAGCGTCCCGCGTCTTCCCGATGATGTTGTAACTGTTATAGCTGCAGAGGTAGATCTATTGTAGATCAGATCATCTACTTTTGAGAATCAATTATGTATAATTATAACTTGTGGCAGATAATGGCAATTAACTGTAAATTTATCAAGTAATCATTTTGGGTTGTAATAACTTTCAAATTATGGATTCAAAGACTTGTACTTATTTCAATTTCATCTCTGAGACTATAACGGGTTGTGGTGTGTGTTAGTGTGGGGTCACATCATAAGGTTATTTATTATTAATTAAGTGAAGTGATATTGTGGAAAGAAAGACCGTGACGACCCGGATCCCCGACCCCGGATCTGGGGGTGTTACAGAAATGGTATCAGAGCTAAGCGTTATAAACCTCAGAGATGATGCGACGATATAATAATAAACTCACAAAGATAATAAGAACTCTTGCCAAGTTCATGGTCGGACTACTTAAAGTAGCACTGACAGTTAAAACCCTTACGGGAACCCTTATAAGTATCATGATAGTAACTTAGCTCGTTTAATGTGTAGGCGCCTGAGATAGAGGACCCTGAGATGTTCGAGCGTGAGCATGATGAGGCACTGCTAGATGTTGAGGATCAGGAGGAGCCTGAGATGGAGGAGGATGAGGAGGACCCCTCAGAGGAGTCAGAGACGGAGGTCATTGCTATTTCAGATGAGGAGGACCCGGATGAGGTCCCAGTAGCTGAGGAGCGTGTTGGACCTATGGTAGTGTATGTTGGTACCCCTTTACCCACACTTCCGGTGGTTAGAGCCCCTACCCCTCCACCACTATCTTGGATTCCCGATGATGACAGCTCAGAGACCCATACTTCCGAGCCTAGGCAGACCGAGGAGGCACCCTCAGCGGCTCCGGATTCACCACCTCTTGACCCTGCCCACAGGCAGTCTTCGTTAGCTCATGGATATGTTCAGGATGTTCTGAGGACCCGAGTGGCTGTTGCCGAGGCCCGACTGGATGAGGCCAGGAGGGAGTTGGATGCGGAGAGGGCGGGTAGGCGTACCCGAGCTTATGAGACTAGGGCTTCTATACCCCGATCCTTGAGGAGGGAGCTTACGGGGATAGAGCTCACGTCCCGAGCGAGACTCAGATCTCTCCAGGGGGACAGGCATGGTAGGATCTCCAGGCGGCAGGCCGACTATATCTTCCGTCGTGCGATGGAAAGGGTATGGGAGTTGACCCGCTACGGTGTATGATTCAGGACTGACGATGGAATAGTCTAGTTGTCTAGTTAGCCGAGGCCTTAGTAAGAACCAATTTTCCGGGATAGTTAACTTGTATATAGCATCCCTTTCTCTGACTAGACAGATAGACTCTTGTGTATCACTTTTGGGACAGATGGCTGTAGCACTGTTGTACTTTGACCAGATCAAACTATGTATTTCTCGTATTATGTATATATTTGTTTCGTTTCGGTTCAGTTCCTTAGTGACGAGGTCACTGTTTTTATCATTATTATTACTGCACTTCGTATTAGAACTGTCATAAAATAATAGAATTGCGATATACGTTCTCCCCATTATGAAGCTGTGCAAGGCACAATGTTGTATATGATTGTGACCTAACGTTGAATTTCCCAATAATTTTTTTTTTATTATTATCAGAATCATGCCGCCAAGAAAGATTGGAACTAGGGCGAACCCTGGATCTAAGGACCAGGGAAGCCATAACCAGGATGATAGGAACCAGGAACACAGTGAAGAGGAAGATGAGGATTATGTGGAACAGGATGACTCCCTGTATGAAGAGGAAGAGGAAACATATGATGTTGAGGGATTTGAGATAGAGGCTGAAGAAGGAGAAACTGAGGTTGAGCAACCAGTACCAAACCCAGGCATGGATCCTATGGGCCAGTTCATGCAACTCCTAAGGCAGAATTTGGAACGTCAACCCAACCCACCCCCTCAAGGAAATAACAATACTGTGGCAAACTCTTTCAGGGTTTTTAAGTCCCTTAAGCCCCCTGAGTTCCACGGATCAGCCGACCCAGTTGAGGCAAGGGCATGGTTAAAGGAAATGGACAAATCCTTTGAGATTTTGAGTACCGATGAGGCACAGAAGACTGTATTTGCTACCTACCTTCTGAAAGGAGAAGCTAACTACTGGTGGGAGGCCAAGAAAAACATGGAGACAGATGCTATTATAACCTGGGAGAGATTTAGTCAGTTGTTTCTGGGAAAGTATTTCCCGAGGTTTATGGAAAACCAGATGGAGCTCAAGTTCTTGGAGCTAAAGCAGAATAACTTGTCTGTAACAGAGTATGAAGCGAAATTTACTGAGTTATCAAGGTTTGTGCCGGAGTTTGTGAGCACCGAGGAAAAGAAAGCTAGGAGGTTTCAGCAGGGACTGAAACCGTGGATTCAGAATAGGGTGGCAATCCTTGAGCTTATGGACTATGCCACTCTGGTGCAAAAGGCAACGATTGTAGAAGTCGGAAGTGAACAGATGCAGAAGGAAAGAGAGAAGAAAGGAATAAAGAGGAAAAGTATGAGCATGGGTGGAGGTTCCGCAGGAAGGAGCTTCCCAACTAGATTTAATCGAGGAGTAGTGTCCCTACCAGGAAGGAACACTAGGTTTAAGCGGCCAATGAGTGTGAGTGTGAGCCAGGGCGGCCAGAAGTCAAGAATGTCCTATCCCAACCAGTCTCGACCCCCATTGCCAGCCTGTAACATATGTGGAAGGAATCACACTGGGGAGTGTAAAGGAAAGCCAGTAACCTGCTTTAAGTGCGGTCGGGAAGGTCACTATTCAACTAAGTGCCCATCATCAACCCCTGCCGTCATTCCAACCACCACTTATCATCAGTGTGGACGCCCAGGTCATTGGAAGAGGGAATGCCCAATGAACAAATTAGCAACTTCGGGAGCAAGCAGGGCTGCTTCTAATAAGCCACCTACTGCAAGGACTTTCAACATGACAGTCCAGGATGCTATGAAAGATTCAGATGTGATAGCAGGTACCCTTTCTCTAAATTCAGTCAGTGCAAACGTTTTATTTGATTCGGGAGCAACTAAATCTTTTATATCAAAGGACCTTGCGCGTAAGTTAAGACTTAAGGCTGAACCCTTGATAGAACCCTTACAAGTAGAAATAGCCAATCATGAAATTATTCCTGTTAACCAGATTCACCCCGCCTGTGAGATAGGCATAGGGGAGCAATCTTTTAGTGTTGATCTGATTCCTTTTAAATTAGGGGAGTTTGATGTAATTTTGGGAATGGACTGGCTATCTAGCAATGATGCTCAGATAGACTGTAAAGGGAAGAAAGTTAAGCTAAATATCCCAGGGAAGAAAGAAGTTATATTTAGAGGAAAGAGGCAGACGCAAACATTTTTGACTATGGCCCAGGCCAGAAGGATGCTACGAAAAGGAAATGAGGCCTACCTAGCCTATGTGGTGGACACGCAGAAGGAGGTGCCCAACTTACAAGATATTCCAGTAGTCAACGAATTTGAAGATGTATTCCCACAAGACCTTCCGGGATTACCACCCGATAGAGTGATTGAATTTGCTATTGAGTTGGCCCCAGGGACGGCGCCAGTTTCAAAAGCACCTTACCGGTTAGCCCCGTTAGAAATGAAGGAATTAGCTATCCAATTGCAGGAACTCTTGGATAAGGGTATGATAAGACCCAGTGTGTCTCCGTGGGGAGCACCAGTTTTATTTGTTAAGAAGAAAGATGGGAGCATGAGGTTGTGCATCGACTATCGAGAGTTGAACAAGCTAACCATAAAGAACAGGTACCCATTACCTAGAATAGACGATCTGTTCGACCAGCTAAAGGATGTTGTTTATTTTTCCAAGATCGACCTGAGAACTGGATATCACCAACTAAAGATTAAACCCGAAGATATTTCCAAGACAGCGTTCCGTACCAGATATGGGCATTATGAGTTCTTGGTAATGTCCTTTGGATTAACCAACGCCCCAGCGGCTTTCATGGATTTAATGAATAGAGTATTTAAGAAGTACTTGGACAAATGTGTGATAGTTTTTATCGATGATATTTTGATCTACTCAAGGACTGAGGCAGAACATGCAGAGCATTTGAGGATAGCTCTAGGAATACTCAGAGAGGAACAGTTATATGCCAAATTCTCTAAGTGTGAATTCTGGCGGAATGAAGTACAGTTTTTAGGACATGTGATCAATAAAGAATGAGTATTGGTCGACCCCTCCAAGATAGAGGCGGTCTCAAATTAGGAAAGGCCAAAAACACCCACAGAGGTAAGGAGTTTCATAGGATTGGCCGGCTACTATCGTAGATTTGTACAGGACTTTACGAAGATCGCAGCCCCTTTGACCTGACTTACTCGTAAGACAGAGAAGTTTGAATGGACGGAGAAATGCGAGAACAGTTTTCAGGAATTAAAGAAAAGGTTGATAACGGCTCCGGTGTTGGCATTGTCGGACGGAAAAGGAGATTTTATGATATATAGTGACGCGTCGCACAAAGGATTAGGATGTGTGCTTATGCAGCACGGTAAAGTGATTGCGTATGCGTCGAGACAATTGAAGGAATACGAGGTTAGATATCCTACTCATGACCTTGAGCTCACGGCAATAGTATTTGCCTTAAAAATTTGGAGGCACTACTTGTATGGAGAGAAGTGCGAGATTTTCACAGACCATAAAAGCCTCAAGTACATATTTACGCAGAAAGAGCTCAACATGCGCCAGAGGAGATGGTTAGAACTAATCAAGGACTATGATTGTGAGATTCTCTATCATCCAGGGAAAGCCAATGTGGTGGCTGATGCCCTTAGTAGAAAGGAAAGACTCAGAATGATAACAACTTCGGAAGAATTGATAAGGGATTTTGAGAGAATGGAAATAGAAGTAAAGGTAACCGGAACCGGAACTGAAAAGCTTTTTGAGATCTCAATGTAGCCAGATTTATTGGAAAAGATCAGATTGTGCCAGGAGAAAATAATGAATGAAGGCAGAGAGTCAATGACTGGAGAGGAGATCCATACTGAGAAAGATGATAAAGGGATATGAGGTACTCCTACCGGATTTGGGTTCCAAATGTTCAAGAGCTTAAAGATGAGATTTTGGAAGAAAGCCATAGTTCAAGGTATTCCATTCACCCGGGAAGTACCAAGATGTATAGGGATTTGAAGGAATATTACTGGTGGCCCAACATGAAGAGGGACGTAGCAGAATGGGTAAACAAATGTTTGACTTGCCAAAGGGTAAAAGCAGAGCACCAGAGACCCAGTGGACTCTTACGACCCCTGGAGATTCCCGAATGGAAATGGGAACAGATAGCGATGGATTTTGTTGTAGGCTTGCCAAGGACGAAAGCCAATCACGACGCCATTTGGGTAATTATAGACCGACTGACAAAGTCAGCTCATTTCATTCCTATCAGTGAGAGATACACAGTCGATAGACTGGTGGACATTTACCTTAAGGAAATAGTAACGAGACATGGAGTCCCAGCGTCCATTGTCTCAGACCGAGACCCCAGGTTCAACTCCAGATTTTGGAGGAGCTTTCAGGAATGTGCGGGGACCAAGTTAAATATGAGTACCGCGTACCATCCCCAGACGGATGGGCAGAGTGAAAGGACCATCCAGACACTAGAGGATATGTTGAGAGTCTGTGCAATAGACTTTAAAGGGAGTTGGGATGATCACTTGCCGTTGATCGAGTTTTCTTATAACAATAGCTTTCATGCTAGCATCGGAATGCCGCCTTATGAGGCCCTGTATGGAAGATGGTGTCGATCTCCCTTATACTGGGATGAAGTGGGGGAGCGGAAGATGCTCGGACCCGAAGTGGTCCAAAGGACCAAAGATATAGTGGATCTTATCAGAGGGCGACTTGTAGCAGCCCAAGACAGACAGAAGAAATATGCAGACCTAGCCCGAAAGGACAAGGAATATGAAGTAGGGGACTTAGTACTGCTGAAAGTATCCCCTTGGAAGGGATTAATGAGGTTCGGAAAGAAAGGAAAACTAAGCCCAAGATACATTGGACCTTTTGAGATATTAAGACGGATTGGAAAGTTAGCTTACGAGCTAGCCTTACCCCCTAACTTGCAACAAGTTCATAATGTGTTCCATGTGTCAATGCTAAGGAAGTATCATCGGGATGCCAGACACATAGTGGAGTACGAGCAGGTGGATATGCAGCCAGATCTAACTTACATGGAGAAGCCAGTAAGGATTATAGATAAGAAGGAGCAGGTGCTTCGGAACAAAGTGATCAAGCTAGTCAGAGTACTATGGCAGAATCATAATGTGGAAGAATCAACTTGGGAACTAGAGAGCACAATGCTAGAAAAGTACCCCCATTTGTTTTCTGTTTGATTCCGGGGCGGAATCCTTTTAAGGAGGGGAGACTGTAATAACCCCCAAAATTTTCAACTTTTTTTGTACCCCTTGTGAATAGTGTTTTAGCTGAATGAGAAAACTTTTCATGCCACACTATGTAGGGGTTCTATTATGGATATTCTGAGATTTTATTAGTACTCTATATGGTATATGAGTGTATGTAAAGATCACCAGAATCCAATTCCGAACACTTTGGTTTTTCCCGGAAATACACTAGATACGGAGAGAATTGAGTATAAGGTAACATGATAAAAAGGATTTAAATTAAAGGATTATAATAGAGGATCATAAAAAGGAATATAATGTATTGAGAAAGGTTATGGGAACCTAAGTAATAAGATCCCGGGTATGATCCTTCAAACGATAAACGAAAACGAAAGTTAAGCGAACCGTATAACAAATCAGCGGTCATTAGGCAAACAATTAGGAAGTTAAGCAAAGGGATTAGAGAGAGTGATGTCACCCAACCAATGAGAAGAGGACAAGGAGGGAAAGATGACATCACAACATGACATAGGCATGACATGGGAAGGAAGGAGATGTGGTGGATTTTTAACCACACAAAATCAAGGTTAAATTGGTAATTAACCAAAAACAAAAACCAAATCAACCAAGCCAAATAATTCATTCTTCATCAAAATCAAAAAGAAACCAAGGCATTGCTCTTCATTTGCTCTCGGCTTTTTGACATTTTAAAGGCAAGAAATTTCAAAATCAAAGATCCAAGCTTCCTAAATTGGTGAGTTAATTCCCTAATCATCCTTATTCATAGTTAGGGCTATATCATGAGTTTAAGCCATCAATTCTTTCTCAATCTTCTTCATTAAATCAATGAAGAAGACAATGAATAGTGTTTTCAAGTTTTTAACTTGAAATTTTTCTTGTTTTCCTTTAAGATCCAAGCATTCCTAAGACTTCTCAAAGCTTCTTAAGGCTTCCTAGCTCCCCCCACCACTTCAAGGAAGGTATATCATCTCCAAACCCTAGATTCCTATGTTTAATAAGATGATTTTGATTATTATGGTGATATTGTATCTTAATGTTTGTGGTTTAGAGTTTGGGTTGAAGTGGTATTGAAATGGAATGGTAAATCTTGTTGTTTTGATTAAAAGAACTTAAGTATAGTTAAAGTTAAGCTTAGGCATAAGTATAAATGTTGGAATTGAATTGATTGGGGCTGTTAGGATGTGATAAGGATGGATGTTGGTTGTGTGTTTGATTTGAGGTTGAATTGTGGTTGGTTTTGAATGCTTTAAAATTGGGAAATCGCGTAAACATAGCCGTCGTAACGTCCGATTTTCTTTAGACTGTTTTTGTGCATAACATTAGGACCCGAGAACCCCCTGCTAGATTATGACCATTGCAATGTCTAGATAGCTCGTGTTACGAGCTTCGTTTTGATATGTAGTTCGTTCGATTCGGATGCATGGTTTAGGAGAAACGACCGTTTCAAGTAACGGCGTTTCGCGAACGAGACTTTTCCCCTCGCCTTACTTTGAAACATAGGTTACAGACCAAAAAGGGTTAATTAATGTATGAAACATTTATTCTAAGTGTGTTAGGCAGTTGGTAAGACACTCGCGAAGGAATCACCTTAAAACTCGTAAAGGTTAAATTATTAAAAATGGTGGAGCCGAGGGTACCCGAGTGACTTAAGAGAATCAATAAGCGCAAAACAAGCGTTAGAGTCTAAGTTAGTTAAAGTATAGATTTACAAGTGACTTTGGTTTAATTCCAACTTACTTGTTGTTTATAGGTTACCAGACTCGTCCCGAGCCTTTTATCACCCCAAGCCGCTCAGACAAGTTTTCTACCCGTTATAGTGTTGTTGTGATGTATATATGTATATGTATTATCTTGCAGTAGATGCATGTTGGTTAATTAGCAAATGTTGCGATATATTGAAGCATGCTGATATGGTATATATATGCATGCCTGTTTCGTATTCTTGCCATATATATCTGTTGGTTCAGTTGATAATACCTATGCTAGAGGATATCGGTAATTTGCATATACCCTTATTATAGGGACCCAAAAGATGAAAACATTTTCTAAAACCGGGAGTCGAGGATCCCGAGTAGATTTTATATATATATATTTATATATATATATGGTTATAGTTTTCAAAACTATTAATCGAATAAGGTTTATTCGATAACTTTATTTTATTATTGAATATTATTTCGAATATTCATTGGAGGGCTTATGACTTAGTTATATTATTAATGATTATTAATTGAATATTCATTTGAGGATGTATGACTCCGTTATTTTATTTAATGAATATTATTTATAATATTCATTCGAGGTATTATGACTCCGCTTATTATTTAAATATATTCTTTATTTTATTAAAGAATAAGGTGTCAATAATCAAACTTATTTTCGATTATTCAAATAAAGATAGTACTTTCGAATAAGTATATCTTTGGTTATTTAATACTCGTTTCAAGTATAAGTTTTAATACTTCTACTTCGATTATTTTTATAAGGATTATCTTTATGAGAATATTATTTGAATAATAATATTCAGACATTTTCTAAAAATATTGGGACTGATTTACTTCATTAAATCAGCATTACTCCAAACACTCTTTAAAGTGTTTTCGAGTCTTCAAAATGATTTTTAAAAGTTAGAGCGGATCCCAAAACTCATTTTTATATTTAAGATCTTCCTTTAAAAAGGGAATTTAAATACTCGCTCAAAACCGGAGGGATCCGGCTCTATGGTGTATTTTATATTCGCAACAAGGTTGCAGTTTTGGTAAACGAATTGATTACTTACCCAACGTTCGGGAAGTAAGTCCATCTATTGAGTCGACATAAGCAACATGGGCTCAGTGGGCGTCCATGATAGTGTAAGTGGCTCAGTGGGAGTCCATCAAATGCAAAAGTGGCTGAGTGGCAGTCCAACATAAGGTCCTATTGTGGCCAGGGTGATGACCAGTGGGGAATTCGTCCATCTACTGGTAGAAAAGATTACTTATTGGTATCTTTGCCTGATCAGCAAGATATCTGGTTTATGCCAAAATTCTTTTCCTTTCCAAATTTATTGGATATTGCAATTCTGTTCATACTTTACATGACAGAGGTTTTCAGGAAATATATAAAGAAGATGTATATGTGGATATATATATATCAGAACTTAATGAAGTATATCATAACTTCATTTCCTTTAATAATATTTCAAAGATTTAATCTATTCAAATCTTGTCTGGTAGTCTCATCTATGTGATGAACTGTTGAAAGCTCATTATACTTTGAACAGTGGTAGTTCAAGTAGCTTTATAAATGATATAAGTGTAGTGAAGTATTTGGTAACTTCATCCCTTGTTTTTACTTATATCTAGTAAGTAATTATCTTACACATGATAAAAGATTCTAGTAAGTATCCATTTAGATACTTATATTATTGTTATCACTATATATATTATCTTGGGAGCTGTAAGGCTCACTCTTGCTTTATTTCTTCATCACACAACAACAGTTAGGAAAGATGGCCAGACTCCAGCAGACCCAGCACAAGCGCGTGGGAAGCGTCCCGCGTCTTCCCGATGATGTTGTAGCTGTTATAGGTGCAGAGGTAGATCTATTGTAGATCAGACCATCTACTTTTGAGAATCAATTATGTATAATTATAACTTATGGCAGATAATGGCAATTAACTGTAAATTTATCAAGTAATCATTTTGGGTTGTAATAACTTTCAAATTGTGGATTCAAAGACTTGTACTTATTTCAATTTCATCTCTGAGCCTATAACGGGTTGTGGTGTGTGTTAGTGTGGGGTCACAGCATAAGGTTATTTATTATTAATTAAGTGAAGTGATATTGTGGAAAGAAAGACCGTGACGACCCGAATCCCTGACCCCGGATCTGGGGGTGTTACACAAAATCTCTTTTAGAAAAGTCTAAAAATCTCCTCAATCTTTTCCATCATGCCCAAGCTCCTTTTAAATCAATGAATTCTTTAAAATTTAATGGTCTTTTCAACTGGATGAATAACTTCTCCGTACTCTGGTTCTGTTATTAATCTCATCAAACAAGATTCACATTCTGCTGTTAGGATTAATCGAAACTTCTTCGTAATAGCGGGTCCATTTGGCCCTCAGAATCAACCATACTAATTTTTGGAACACGTACTTTCTAAGTAATCTGGTCTTATAACAAACAAGAAACTCAAGTAGTAACTTGACAACCAATTTTTTTTTAAACTTATTTTATTCAAAAAGGCTTTTAGAAATTTTGTAAGAGAATTTTTTTTTGAAAACTTGTTTAAAAATTTTGAGAATCGCACATCTGGTCGTCATTACTATATGAGTTGGTTGTTGTCCTCCTTACCCATAATAAAGAACCAATTTAAGGAAACAATCACATAAAGGTTCATTCACCTCAATCTACCTTCTCTTCTTTATTGAGTCCATCTGTCTTTCTTAATCGACGAAACTTTAGTTGTCGCTGCATGTTATCTTATACGTAGCTTCACATCAAAGCTTCCATACTGGTAATACTCCTGTTATCATCTTTACAGTCATTTAGTAGAACAGGCTATCCAATAGTCAACAAGTCGGTTGATGTCACATCACATTATTACTATAAATATATCACATTACCATAACACCATCATCTAACTTTAAAAAAGCTCTGTATCCATACTTTTCTCTGACTCTTTTTCAAAACTCATCTAATCCATTCCACAAGCTAGTCATGGGTGGCCTAGTCACTAATGGCTTCTTTTAATCTGGTAGCAGCTACTGTCCAGAACTCCTGAATTCTATTTCTAAAACTCATTCTTACCTATTAATAACTCGTGCACTCGCCATTTATCGTAGCTCTTAAATCCATTCTCGTAGGTACTGTTGCTTCATAGGACAAGTTTTAAACTGGGGTATAGAACATGGTGTAGGGTAAACTGAAAAGGTATGCTCACAGCTGAATGTCTAGTAAAACAAGAATAAATAGATGGAGGTTCTTAAATGGATAGTCTCATATCAAGAAGTGGTAAAATAAGATAGAATAGCTTGAAGGGGTGCAGCTGTTATAACAGGAGGTAATACAGTTAATATCGCTGGAAGAACAATGTATGAGTCAAATCTGGGTGAAGATGACAGTCCTCGAACAAGATGCTCCAAACGATCAGGTGATACAGGGAAACAAGATCTGCCATTGCCCTTATCTGGAAATCACATCGCAAGCTAAGAATCTCGAATCGTAACACGAATTGTGCCAAAAACCTACTATACAGTCGCACTCAACCTCACGACGTCTTATCTTTCTATTTCATATTCCTAATCTTAACCCTCTACCCAATCCCGACAATCTAGGCTTGTTTCAGTGACTTATAACCTGTAGCTCTGATACTAACCTGTGGCGCCCTCCAAACCCAGGTCAAAAGTTTAGGTTCCATGATACATACACAAAATATAAACCTGTATAAGAAATATTATTTGCAATGACCCTGCTTTACACAACCACGGATCGCAACAGGTTAAAGTATGAAAACAAGCCACAATCTTAACTTTTATTACAACGTACCAAATCCCTACTAATTTAACTTACAACTGATAATGAAATTAATCTTACTAACTCACTACCATAAGAAGCTCCTGCTAGCTCGATCCAATTTAATCTGAAATCCTAGCTCGCACTCTGGACTAAGGAACCTCGCTATCAACCATATCCTTTTTAACTGTGGAATACATAAAAAGGTTCGCAAGAGTGAGCTAACTAGCTCAGCAAGTCATAATAACGATAACTGAGTTTAAACAATGTTCCAATGGAATGATTCAGAAGAATCAAGTTTCTTGTTAAACAATCATTAAAATTGTATATTCATTTTAAATTTTAAAACCAGGGTTAGGCTGCTGATCAGTCACACACTAACCCCGAGCAAGGCACACGACTCTGCTCTATAAACTGGATCCAAGGCACATATTCGTCTACTATGACCACGAATCTGGTCCACATAAGAAAACTATCCAATTCTAAAATAGTTCAGTATGATAAATAATGTAATTCAATAAAATAAGATCATAATTAGTGATGATAAAACACTTGAATAAAAGCGTAAAGTGATTCATGGGTATCACAAGGGTATATCAAAGTATGTATAAGAAATGGCCTTCAGCCTGTAGGAGAATCATGTATTAGATGAGCAAGGATTTTACAAGGTATAGTTCTTTCATGTCATAAGGTATGGTTGAATATAAAAGTTTCTGTATGTTCAAACAATTCTATTTTAGTGTTTGGTATATGATGGGTATATATTTGTGGAGTAGTATCGTATTTGTGCAGTTTAGTACCTGGTAAATCAACAAGGAATGGTTCACAAGTAATAAGGCTTATGGATCAAAGATCAAATGATGTGGCTCAAGTTCATGGCTGAATGATTCAAAGTACTTACCATATACTTACCATATAAAATAGAGCTATTTTGAGTACTTAATAATATGTCCCGAGAGAATTTAGAAATATTTGCATTATATCTCGAAAAAGTTTAGAAGTACTTGCCTTGCAGGGATTTACAACTATTACTGATCGATTCTGAGCCGACTCTGCCGCTCAGGCTTTATTGTCTACCCACTAGATCACCCTGGATTCGACCTCAAAACTTAAGTCCTTTGATTGGAACCTTACTGAGCTTTTCGACCGATCACTAAACTATCTTTCGTCCAATGCCAATTCTCGGACCTTCCGACTAGAACCTACAGTGTCGAAATATTCGAAATATCCTAATTTAGAATTCCGATTATACTTGACATATCCTCACTAACAATCTACCCATGCGTTAACAAAACCCGACTCATAACAGATACATTATTGTAATACAGGCATCAGTTAGGGTTCACGTATTCAAAACTCAGCTTGATATTCACTTTCGAAAAATACATATACTCATTGTTTCAGAAAACGGGTTGTCAGTTATATTTTACAAAATAATTTATTTATAATTATATAGTTATATACATTCGACTGATATTTCCGATATTTTACAGGATACGTTCCCGAAATTCGGGCAGCGTCTCTTTTGTTTATCGGACTACCCGTCGAAACATAATCGACGTCAATCACAACAATCAATCAATCCAAACAACTAATTCAACAACCATTATTTCTAATCCAAACCATTCAACAATAACCGCAATCACTTACGCAACCAAATCTCGATACAATCTTTATATACCTGACAGATATTTTTCATTTTGAAAATAACTTTACGAACTAAATTAATTTTTTAAAATTTTAGGACTCTGAATAAACATCACAGTCCACCGTCGGCAATAAAAATTCGTGGGTACCCGTATAAGTCGGGTTTCCATCGCGAATCTTCACCGATAAAACTTTCGAAATAATCGAGAATTATTAACTCGAAAATCATATAATGTTCATAAAAATCAACCAATAATCTGAATAACCAAAAAATGGAGTTTCGAATTATACACATACAGCAATCCAACAATCCAAACCATGACTGACCCGTACACACGCCACCAGCACGCGCCTACACACGCGACGGCGGTGACAGGGTCGCCAGAAACAGAACAGAACAGGCGGCAATTCAGGGACAGAGAACATAGGAATCATAAAAGCGAATATATACACACAAGCACATGTATATATATATAAAGGAAAAAGGACGAGACGAAGCAGGAAAACGGAAGCCAACCGGAAAATCGAGCACCGGCTGGAACTTACCGGAAAAATGAAGATGGCGGCGTTACAGAACTGAGAGAAAGGAAGAGAATAAATTAAGAGAGAGATATGACAGAGAGATTGTAATCGCCAGAGAAAGAGAGGATCGGCGAGAGACTGAACATGGATGAAGAAGGCGGTGGTACCGCATATGTTTTTATTTTTATTAATAGAAATTTTCAATTGCTGCCACGTATCAAACAAATAACAAGAATTGAACACGTGTCCTGCAATAGCAATTTGTCCCGAAAATTCAAAATTATCTGACCGAGGTGCACATAAAACAATCTCCAAAAATTACGAAAATAGTCTTACAATGTCATAAATATCTCGAAGTTTATAAACACGTAAATTTCAAAATTTTAAAATAATTTTTGAAGTGCACTTTGTTCCCGCTTTTTAACAATTAAACGAAACAACGCGTGGGTGAAATTAATCCCGAAAATTTCCAAAATAATTTAAAATTTCTCTGAATATTACAAACTTAGTAAAATATGAATTTTGTGATTTTTGAAAAATTCTGGAATTAAATATGGATTTTACAAATAAACACAATCAGAAAATCATTTAAAGATAGATAATTAATAAAATATTGATTTCTCAATTTTATAAAATCCTAAAAATAATTATTGTAATTGTAAAACCATTAAAACAATTTAGAGACAATCCATATATTTATACAAATAAATTTACATTAAATTTACTTTTAAAAGTAGAAACAATTCAATACAATTCCATAATTAAATACGGGGACAACCCGGTACACCATAAATCACGCATACCTAATAATAAAATAAAACTGAGCTGACAAAAACTATACACATATTTTATTTATTTAATACTTCCACAATTACATATATAAATAATTCAAAAATACATGATTCGTTATAAAAAGTATCAATATATTTCAGCATATCTCCCACGATAAATAGGAGTACTTCGCTTTGGCGAACCCACTCCTGGCCGATCTAGGAATTAACGCATTGGACTCATGGGAAGGCATCTGATTAACTTAATATTAATTTTAGGATTTTGTTAATTTTAAAATGATCATGATCCCATCATAAAGAGATTCCCAATTTTTCCTTGAATAAAATACTTTTAATCAATATCCGTCAATGGTTTAATCTCCAGGTAATGAAGGAGTCACAACGGTCTCGCTTAAAACCCACAACCTTACAAGTTCAAAGAACTCGCTTTTAACAAAATCGCCCCATGTCAGATTTAAAGAAAATTTGTATTTTATTCCGTGTTTCATAAACACGAGAATCTCATAATCGTTTATTCATTTTAAAATCTTAAATCGTTACAGATTTTATCTTGTTTAGCAAGCATGGCATGGGTGTCGTATCTAATACATACATCCTTAATCTAATTAAGCATGCATCTTTATAAACTACTCTACACATACATTCACCATATGTACATATATATAAGGTGCAATAAATAAACGTGGTTGGTTATGGCTTCATCCATGTGATCTTTAACAAGCTAATGACAAAGATCTAGGTCAATCTAAGGTGGAAAATAAATACAGGCTAACTATCACTTGTCTTCTTTCTTGTATTGCTTCCTTGGATGGTCTCCGTGTGGGATTACCCTTGATCTTCAAATCTTCATGTCTTCATGTACATTACAAGAATGAAATATAAAAACTAATCTAATGAACTTACAAGAAGAACTTGAGTTACATTCGAGATTTAATAATTACAAGATTAAATGATATGCAAGCCGTATTTGAAAAAGCAAAACCATTAACCTAAGGTCATAAGCCATAACCATCCACCATGCTCAATTAACACAAAATAACATGTTAAAATACATAATCTGATCATAACATATCATACCCATCATGATCTAATCATAAAAACCAAATATTGAAAAAATCAAAAAATTCGAAATTAAATCTGATAACATTAAATCGCACATTACAGAGTCTAAATGACGTCAAACGCCTTACAGATCAGTTGACGATAGCTTTAGCTATCAGTTACGTTCAGACACTTGATTCCATTTGAAATAGCATATTTGTTTGCCAAAATCGGACACCAGACCTAGATTTCAGCAAATCTGCTACATCCGATTCAGAATCGTATCAAATACGATTCTTATAATAAGAACAAACACAAAATATGAATATTTTATTATATATACAGATTATATAATCGTCATATGATTATACAACTCTCATAAATATCATATATTCAAAATATATATATACATATGCATATATAAACATAACAACATGTAAAATATATAAAATCGCATACATAACAGTCATGCAATATTGTATACATATTATCATCATAAAACCAGTAAACACATACACGAATTAAACACTTTTCGCAAGTAGCTCTGATACCATTGTTGGGTTTCGAGCACATAAACGCAACGGAAACAGTAAT
This sequence comes from Apium graveolens, assembly GCF_009905375.1. Classification (NCBI taxonomy): domain Eukaryota; kingdom Viridiplantae; phylum Streptophyta; class Magnoliopsida; order Apiales; family Apiaceae; genus Apium; species Apium graveolens. Next base: position 132,480,098 of record NC_133652.1, on the reverse strand, counting down.
TAAAATATAAAAAATCAGAATTTTCGAAACCCACCACAGGATCCATGCGAAAAATATATATTTAATTCATAGATCAGATTGTTTACCTTAAGAAGCTTTACCAATTGGTTGATTAATGGAGATTCAAAGCTTGTTTAATCACCACGCATCCCGCTCTCGCAATCTACGCTCTATCGGTATCCACACGAATGCTTGAATTCAAGGATTGGATGTGTACTAACGCAAACCCGTTTCTTTTTGTTCTCTCTATCTTCTCTCTTGGTGGCTAGGATTTTAGTAAAAGTTTTTCACACCCGAAAAATCAGCCACACAAGAGATATTATATAGAGAGTAAAAAAACGAATTATAACTCATAACTAATTAGGAGTTATTATTAATTCGAAATTCCTATTTGTATTATAATTAAGTCTCACTTAAATATTTAACAAATAAATTTCATAATTAATATTAGTAAATTCGAATATCAATATTTATCTAATTAACTAAGTCATACTTAATTAATATTATAAATAATTCGAACTACTTTAATATAATTTAAATCCAATTTAAATTAAATAATCCTTCAAGCATTTTTAGTGTGTGACCCTATAGGTTATTATTACATTGGCAAAGAACTTTAAATCTAATTTAAAATCGTAAATAATGAGCGGCATCTAGTAATACATCATTGCTACCCAAGTAATTATAATTGAATCGGTGATCGATTAAACTTTTTGTGAATAATGTACAATGTAATATAATCCCTTTAACCAAATATTATAGATTAAACTAGAGGCATGTAATGTATCATCCTCGTCATAGTTTAATCCAAGTTTTCTTGATCAATGAGTAGACTATCATATCAAATCAACATTTGAGTGTGACCACGCATTTCGTAGTCTAGCTCACACAAGAGGCCAATAATATCACTTCTAAAATAGGAGGGTTAAATCCCATCTAGATCATTCATATTTCTCATACGATTCATAACATACCCAATGTCCATTTTTATCATTACCCGGTCAAGGATAACTTTTAATGGAATCAATGTATATTAATTCTCGTATAGAAATATAATGACTTCATGTCTAAGGACCATTACATCATTATCACTGTGAGAATTACTTATGACACAACGGACATGTAGAATCTCACATCGGGTCTATCCAGCACCATGTACATGTAAATCTGCTTGTGTCTTTGACTTTAGTATCACTATACCTATGATCAATTAGATGTGACCATCAGTCAACAAACACACTAGTCTTAAAGCATTATTATTGTCCCTTAATAATAATACTCGACTAGGGACCTTTAGGAATATTGATACTATTCTCATAATCTCATTTCTAAGTCACGTACTTAGAGATATAGAATTGCTTATTATATTACAAGGACATTTATTAATCTAACATTTATATCCCAGTAAATTAAGAATTAATAAATTATAAAGGGAATAATCGATAGAACATAAACAGTAATTATCCTAATGTCTTAAACTAAAACATCATAATGTTGTCTCTAGGGCACAAACACTAACATATACAAGAATTGGTTCTTTGATGTTATAAGGTATTTTAGAAAGTATGAGGGTTTGTATATTAAGCAAATCCATTTTAGTGACTGGTATAGGGTGTATATGTATTATGGAGTAGTATCGTATATATGTGGTTTAGTATCTGGGTATTCAACAATCATTGGTTTACAAAGAATAAGGCTCACGGCTTAAATATCAATAAGTGGAATCAGGGTTTAAGGTTAAACACTTCAAAGCACTTGAAATATAAAACAAAACTACTCAGAGTACTTGTAATATATCAAGAAAGTTCAGAAATACTTACCTTATCTCGATTGACTTCCACTTTACTTGTACACGTCTATCGATTTTTATTCACTTACCACTTGCTTTCCTTTTTTATGCCTCGCTTCCTCTGTTAGACATTATAAGTATCTATCAATACTCATTCTCATCTTATTCTAATCATCACGTAGACGTTGCAAGCTTCTATCTACCATTCGTTTCACCCAAATCTGACGTACGGATTGAAAGTTATGACGAAAATCGTCAAATAATGAACACGTAGACATATTATACATCAATCAGATAGCATATAGCACTTAGCACGTAAGGTATTCGATAAAAATAATTTTCTAAAGAAGGTTCTGGGTTAAAATGATTTTTCTGGTATTTAATACAAATTTTTGAACATTTTTAGGAATTAAAACGGGTAACAAAATCGTTTTATAAATAAATAACAAGGTTCAAATACCCGAATCTGACTTTAAAATCATTTAATAATAATTATCGATCCTTGAATATAATTTAAAAAATATTTTAAAGTATAAAACTATTTTTCAGAATTTTTAAATTAAAAGAATGTTAGATATATTTGATAATGTCATGTCTAATATGATTTATGTTTAGTTTTCAGATCTTACTTAAACAGGACAAATTAGTACTTAACTGGAAATCAACACTTATACTGAAGTCAGAACTTAAGTTGTCAGAACTTAGGTTATCAGGAGATATTTATCAGAAGATAATATCAGGACTTAAGGAGGCTTTCAGATAAGGAAGGCGGCTGGTTAAAAGGAAAGAAGATCAAGACAAACGCAAGAAGAGATATGCATGAAGAAGGAATTCTATGAAGAATAGAATACTTGGAAGAAAAGATAACTAGTTGATATATTTTAGGAAGCAGAATTATATTCCATATCAATTAGCGATTATCTTGTAACTGTTTAGTATATAAACACAGACATAATGTTTACACTATATGTGTTATCATAATCGAAGTTATTATTTATTGTAACCCTAGCATCTCTCGTGATAATTTGTTCATCACTGAGAGAGGACAGTTCCATATGGTAACAGAGTTAAATAAAGCTTGTTTTCTGTTACTTGTGTTCTTTAATTCGATTTGATTGTGAAAAACACTGTATTCAACCCCCTTCTACAGTGTGTGTGACCTAAAAAGTGGTATCAGAGCAGATCAGTTAACACACAAACAGATTAAGATCCGAAAACAATCATGTCTGAAGAAGAACAAACTCCAACTAAGCCCACCAAAACTGAAGAACCTCCAAAGACTCAAATCCATAGTTGATATGAGACTATTAGAGTTCTCATACTGAAACCATCTGAATATTCCATATGGAAGGTGAGGATGTCTATCTTTCTGGAAGCTACTGATCCTGAATACCTTGACAGAATCAATGAAGGACCACACAAGCCAACCAAACTCTCTGTTGTAGTTGCAGGTGAACCAGCAAAGTCTGTACCAAAGGAGAAGAGTGATTATACTGCTGAAGATATCTCATCAATTGCTAAGGATGCTAAGGTACGACACTTGCTACATAGTGCTATTGATAATGTAATGTCAAACAGGGTAATCAATTGCAAGACTGCAAAGGAGATATGGGATGCTTTGGAGACAAGATGTCAGGGAACTGAATCAATTAAGAAAAACAGGAAGACTATACTCACTCAAGAGTATGAACACTTTGACTCAAAGCCTGATGAGTCATTAACTGGTTTATATGACAGATTTGTCAAACTCTTGAATGATTTGTCACTAGTTGACAAGGAATATGATCTTGAGGATTCAAATCTTAAATTCCTGTTAGCACTTCCTGAAAGTTGGGATTTGAAGGCCACCACTATAAGAGACAACTATAATCTTGAAGAAATAACTCTTGATGAAATTTATGGGATGCTCAAGACTCATGAACTTGAGATGGAACAAAGAAACAAGAAAAAAGGAAGAAAGTCAAGGACAGTTGCTCTTAAGGCTGAGGAGGAATCCCCCAAAGCAGTTGCCTCATGGAAAGGCAAGGGAAAAGCTCTCATCACAAAGTCTGATACTGAATCATCAAGTTCTGATACTGATGATGACTCTGAAACTAAAAGCTTACCTGAGATGGATCCTGATGAAGAGATGATGAAGCTTTGTGCTCTTATGGTGAAAGGAATCACAAGGATTGCATACAGGAAATTCAGAAAAGGAAAGAAGTTTTCCAGGAAAGGTGCAAGTTCTGATAAGAAGAGTTACAGAAAATCTGAAGGCAACGGAGGGAAGTCTGACAGAGGAGATTACACAAATGTCAAATGCTACAACTATGGTGAGAAAGGCCACATATCTCCTGATTGCAAGAAAGTGAAGAGTGACAAAGGCAAGGCTCTTGTCACAAAGAAGAAAAGCTGGACAAACACTTCAGATTCTGAAAGTGAGGTGAACTATGCCTTGATTGTAAATGCTGATAGCAGTTCTGATACTGCTGACTTAAAGGTACCTCAAACTACTTATGCCTTTCATATTGATGATATTAATGAGTTGAGAAGATATCTTAAAACCATGTTCATTAGTTATAGAGATCAAACTTTAACATGTGAAAGATTAACTTCTGAAAATCTTGCTTATAAAAAGAGGAATGATTATTTAGAAAAAGAGTTAGTCATGTTCCATCAAATTCAGAAAGATAGAGATGATGCCTTTTATGTTAGGGATGAAATACTTAAAATAAATGAATCTCTAAAAACTGAGTTAGAAAAAGAAAACGAGATTATCAGGACTTGGACTAACTCTGGCAGAATAACTCAGAATTTGTTAAGTAGTGGAAACTGGAAAGAAGGCTTAGGTTATGGAGATGATAAGAATGATAAGGGAACTGTAGAAATTGAGCTTGTAGTTGTTAAACAAAAGCCTAAGGTAAATCCTGTTAAGTTTGTAGTTGTAAAGTCTGATATTGATAAATCAGAAGTTAAAGAGAAATTAACTTCTGACAAACCAAAACAGGGTAAGCCAACTGAAGTTAATATAGGCTTAATGACAAAGAAGCAACTTAAGCATAAGCTGAAAGATGTTAAAATTGTAAACAAGGTAAAGCCACCTAGGAAAAATAGGAATAGAAAGGAAGGTGTGAATAAAAGTAATGATTATAAGCCTATTCCTAATGCTCCTAGAAAGAAATGTTATAACTGTGGAATTTCTAACCATCTGGCTTCTTTTTGCAGGAAAAATAAGAACATAAACTCCTTACCTTCAAAGTCAGGAGTTAAGAGTCAGTCTGTTAGATATAGGCCATAAAATCCTTGTTTTCATTGTGGTAGTTTATGACATTCCATTTATACTTGTAAGGAATATCATAGTTTGTACTATGATTATTATCAAATAAAACCTTCTTTAAAGAAAGTTAGCATTGTTCCTTCTAGTGTAAGTTCTGATACAAAGTCTGATAGTGTAAATGCTGATAAGAAAAATGTTAACATAAATTCTGATGCTAAATCTGCTGCAAATGTTAACAAACTTAATAAGGCCAAAGGATCCAAGCAAGTCTGGGTCCTTAAAACTAATCATTAGTGGTCTTTGTGATTGTAGGGCAACAGGAAAAACATCCTAGTTCTGGACAGTGGATGTTCAGGACATATGACTGGAAATAAAGCCCTGCTATCAGACTTTGTGGAGAAAGCTGGCCTAAGTGTTTCTTATGGAGATGGCAACATGGGAAAAACCTTGGGATGTGACAATATCAATCTGGGGAATGTCATCATTGAAAAAGTAGCTCTGTTCTCAGGACTTAAACACAATCTGCTGAGTGTGAGTCAAATCTGTGACAGAGGTTATCATGTGGATTTCTTTGAAGAACACTTTGAAGTTGTAAGCAAATCTACAGGCAAAGTTGTTCTGAAAGGATACAGGCATGGTAACATTTATGAAGCCAAGCTTTCAACAAGTAGTGATGGTTCTGCAATCTGTCTGTTAAGTAGAGCATCAATTGAGGAAAGCTGGAATTGGCACAAGAAACTCTCTCATTTAAATTTCAATAATATAAATGAACTAGTCAAGAAAGATTTTGTGAGAGGACTGCCAAAATCAGTATTTGCTCCTGATGGCCTTTGTGATTCATGTCAGAAGGCAAAACAAAGAAATCTTCTTTCAAGAGCAAGACTGAATCATCAATTATTGAGCCTTATCACCTACTACATGTTGATCTATTTGGTCCAGTGAATGTCATAACTATTGCAAAAAAGAAATATTCTATGGTAATAGTGGATGAGTTCACCAAATACATATGGGTGTATTTCTTGCACACAAAAAGTGAAACTGCATCTATTTTGATTGATCATGTCAAGCAACTGGATAAATTGGTCAAAGATTCTGTAAAGATCATAAGAAGTGATAATGGCACTGAGTTTAAGAATTTGATCATGGAAGAGTTCTGCAAAGACCATGGAATAAAGCAGGAATTTTCTGCTCCTGGAACTCCACAACAAAATGGAGTTTTTGAAAGAAAGAATAGAACTCTTATTGAAGTTGCACGAACTATGCTTGATGAGGCAAAGTTGCCAACCTACTTTTGGGCTGAAGCTGTGCAGACTGCTTGTTTTACTCAGAATGCAACACACATTAACACGCATGGAAAAACACCATATGAGATGGTGAAGAAAAATAAGCCAAATCTGAAGTATTTTCATGTATTTGGATGCAAGTATTTTGTTCTTAAGACTCATCCTGAACAGGTATCTAAATTTGATTTAAAAGCTGATGAAGGAATTTTTGTTGGATATCCACTTTCCACAAAAGCCTTCAGAGTCTACAATTTAAGAAAAAGGGTTGTCATGGAATCTATCAATGTCTCTTTTGATGATAAGAAGATTACAGGACTTGAAGATTTCAATGATCATGATCAGCTGAGATTTGAGAATGAAGTTTTAAATTCTGATACTGTAAATCCTGACAGTCTAAATCCTGACAGTCTAAATCCCGATACTGCAAACTCTGATGGATTAAACTCTGATGTTATTGAAACTGTGGTGATTATGCCAAAGGAAGATGCACCTGTGCAGGGGGAGCATACTGAAGATACAACCATATTTCAAGAAGCATCAGAACCTACAACAGGCTCTTCAAGTTCTGATTCATCAAGTTCTGATGGGCCAAGTTCTGATAATTCTGGAAACTCAAGTACTGATATTTTTGGAAACTCAAATTCTGAAGGATCCAACTCAGAGAGCATAATTTCAGGGGGAGCATCAGAAAATGTTGATGAATACAACATGGATCTTGGGGGAGCATCCAGTTCTAGAGAAAATCTTCCATCTGCAAGGAAGTGGACTAAAGCACATACACCTGACTTAATTATTGGAAATCCTGATGCAAGTGTCAGAACTAGAACATCTACATCAAATGAATGTCTCTATAATTCTTTTCTTTCTCAGACTGAACCAAAGAAAGTGAAAGAAGCTCTTCAAGATGCTGATTGGGTGCAAGCAATGCAGGAAGAGTTAAATGAATTTGAAAGAAACAAAGTATGGACCCTAGTGCTAAGACCAAAGAATAGATCTGTTGTTGGTACAAAGTGGGTGTTCAGAAACAAAACTGATAGTGATGGCATAATTACAAGGAATAAAGCAAGGCTGGTTGCAAAAGGATATTCTCAACAGGAGGGAATTGATTATGATGAAACATTTGCACCAGTTGCTAGATTAGAAGCTATAAGGATATTTTTAGCTTATGCTGCTCACAAAAAGTTTACAGTCTTTCAAATGGATGTGAAAAGTGCTTTCTCAATGGAGAATTGGAAGAGGAAGTATATGTTGTACAACCTCCAGGTTTTGTAGATTCAAAATTTCCTAATCATGTCTAAAGACTTGACAAAGCACTTTATGGCCTTAAGCAAGCTCCGAGAGCATGGTATGAGATACTAGCTTAGTTTCTTCTGGAAAGTGGATTTAACAGAGGGACTATTGACAAAACATTGTTTTACCTCAACCATGGAAAGAACTTACTTTTGGTGCAGATATATGTTGTCATTTTTGGTTCTACAAATGACAGACTTTGTAAAAAGTTTGCCAAGCTGATGCAGTCAAAATATCTAATGAGTATGATGGGGGAATTTAGCTATTTTCTGGGCCTTCAAGTCAAGCAGAATGAAGAAGGCACTTTTATTTGTCAATCCAAGTACACCAGAAATTTGCTGAAGAAATTTGGAATACAAGATTGTTCAAGTGCATCCACTCCCATGGCCACTGTAACAAAATTGGATAAGGATACTGGTACATCAGTAGATATTACTGATTACAGAGGTATGATTGGCTCACTACTCTATCTAACTGCTAGTAGACTTGATATCATGTATGCTACCTGTCTTTGTGAAAGATTTCAAGCAGATCCAAAAGAACTTCACTTAACAGCTGTGAAAAGAATTTTCAAGTACCTTAAGGGTACAGCTGATCTGGGATTATGGTATCCTAGAGAATCAGACTTTAAGCTAATAGGTTACTCAGATGCAGATTTTACATGATGCAAAATTGACAGGAAAAGCACAAGTGGAAGCTGCCAATTTCTTGGAGGCAGATTGGTTTCTTGGTTTAGCAAGAAATAGAAGTCAATTTCCACATCAACTGTAGAAGTAGAATACATTGCTGCAGGAAGCTGTTGTGCACAGATTCTTTGGATGAAGAATCAGTTACTGGATTATGGGTTAACATATTTCAAAATCCCTATTTACTGTGATAATCAAAGTGCTATTTCTATGACAGGCAATCCAGTTCAACACTCAATGACAAAGCACATCAGCATTAGGTACTACTTCATAAGGGAACATGTGGATGAAGGTACAGTGGAATTGCATTTTGTTCCAACAGATCAACAACTAGCAGATATCTTCACAAAACCACTGTGTGAAGCTACTTTTACAAGATTGATAAATGAACTTGGAATGGTTTCAGGTTCCTTCTCTAAATCTGCTTAGTTTATGTTCTGATACATCAGATTATATGATTAGTATTTATAGATATTACTATCTTTGTGAATTCTGTGCTTAAATTGAAATATGCTTAAGTGTTGATTGTTGTCTGATGTGAATTTCTAAACTCTGATAGTGATGTGCATGTCTTTGTGACTATTCAATCCAATGAGGATAATTGTGCTAGATGCTGAACTAGTAGTCTTTAATATTCTAAATATCCCATGTTTGAAGTAATTGTTTATGTGGAAATCTTTTAACACAAGCAAATTCTGATATTGAGCTTAGTTAAGTTTACTTTTTGTATCTTATTACTAAGTCAAAAACTAGAATAGTGCTTCTTATATGTTAAGTTCTGATGTTAGTAAATCTGGTGAATGTACTAAGTGTTGATAAGCCTCACTTATCAAAAGAAAAAGAAAAGAAAAGAAATAAAAATCAGGTAATCCTTTGAGATCTAGAGTAAAAATGTGGAAGGGAAGACCAAGTGCATTGCTGGTATTAAGTTATATGCATTAGAAAAGCAAAATAAATATTTTCTTGGTGACTTTTCACACTCTATGATTACTAGAGAAATACTCTAATAATAGCATAAATTCTGATAAGCAGTCGTGACTCACTTACACTGAGAAGCCACTGTAAAATAGAATTTCAAAAGATACATAAAATGAGCACAAAATAGTTGAGGTGGACTCATGTATGAACTCATGCTATAGTAGACTTCAGAATAATGACAGATTTTGAGCAAAGTTCTTAGTTATGCCTTATTTCTAAGATGTACTGAAGTGAATCAGACTTTAATCTTCATCTGATATTTAACTTACTGCACACACATACACTCCATATGAATAATGAAAATTATTGTGGTGATAATTGTTATTTTAGATGAACAGGTTAAGTGTCAGTTGCATAAATTCTGAGGACAAGTTGTGATGGAAATTCTGATGAATAAGTTCTGAAGAAACGAAATCAGTATTTGTGTGAAGAATTACAGAAATAGGCATTCACTTTTCGAGTTAAGAAGTCATGTTCAGATGATTGTTAAGCTCTGATATTAATCTAAGTTCTGATATTAAATCCTGATTCTTTACTTGACTTATTTGTGGTTCAATCTGAAACAGTCATATTTAAAATCAAAATATGTTTGGGTGAGATATAAACAGTCAACATAATTTGGGTTAGTGGTACTCGTATATGCACAGTAATTTTTACTTGTTTGGTGTGCTCATTAACTCCTATTTTAAGCTTCCAATGCCTGTCATTATTACTCATCGGTCTAGAGAGACGAGGCTTTACTTCTAATCGTTTCACATTCCCTGCGTCTTTTGGTCTTCCCTTGTCTATATAACTGATCAATAATCCTTCAGTAAAAATCAATTCCTTCTTCTCTCAAACAATGGCTCAGTTTGGTTGGTTTTACAACTATGGCACCGAAACTGTGCATATTTTTCGAAATGGAATTCTGACTGCATATCCTATCAACAACATTCCTTATAATCTCTGGATTCAATTTCCAAAAATCATTAAAAATGACTTGTTGACTGCCAAAGAAATCTTCATCTCCGTTCTCTTCGTCAGCAAGAGAGAATCATTCGTCTTACTATTCTTTTTATTGAAGATAGGAAGAAGAAGAATTAATTGCAATCCTCCTGTTTCTCTTCACTATCAGCTTTGTCAGTCTTTTAGACTAGGACTAAGCTGTTGATGTTAGAGATTTTAAACTAGGGCAATCTTGTAATTTTATGCATGTAATTTAAGTTTCATGAAATGTATTCATTTGATATATTAATGAAATTTTACTTTATTGCAAGATTTTGTCTTTGAGTCATTTCATATTCTGATGACCTTTTAAATTCTGATAAAAATCAAGTTCTGATGACCTGTTAAATTCTGATAATAATCAAGTTCTGATACTGACGTGGCAATATTTATTTACTTGGTTTATTTTTGGTCATTACCTCAACGGTCATATTTTTTCAGAATATTGGTTTATGAGAGATAAAGCAGTAATAATCATTTATTTAATGGGATTACTTGGTTAGTGGGACGGTTTTTCTCCTTGAAAAACTGCATGTGATAAGTAATAATTGCTTATTTACCGTGCCCATTAATTTTTGCCTTAACTATTGCATGTCTGACAGGTGTAAAGGTCTGTTCCACTACATATTAACCGATGTCACGTGGGGTGTCTAAGTAAAAGAGATAAAAGACTTTTAAATCTTTTATTTTCAGTTTTATTCTACTCTCTCTCTCTCTTTTCTTATTCTCTCTCACTTTTTCTGACGGTTTCTTTACAGACATTTTATCAAACTCTTTACAGGTAATTTTATTTCTGATGAAGTTACTGGTGAAGTTGCTGCCACTGGAGATGCTGATGCAGCTGGTCCATCTGGGCATGCACCTCTACAAGCTCCTTCAAAAGCTGATTTGGTTAAAAAGTTTGTTAGAGGAGATGCACCAGTGCCTTGGAGTGAAACTCCTAGAGGAAGGGAGTGGACCAAGGAATGGAACAAAGTTGATTTCATTCCTACTTCAAACATACTTGCTGAGCACTTGGCAAAAGCTGATGAGATGCTAGTCAATGATGATTTCAAGACACAGCTCAGAGTTACTGCACTCAGTACAAGACACCTTCAAAGTCAACAATCTGTAACTCAGGCCAAGGTAGACAAGATTCATGAATCCTTAAATCAGCAAGATATGGTTTCCAAGCTGGACAAGAAAAGGTTTTTCAATCCTACCTTTGACAGAATTGAGTACATTGAGAAAACTCAGGAGAAGCAACAGGCTCAGATTGATGACATTTTGAAGAATCAAGCTTCTCATCAATCTCAACTCAATGAGATCCAATCCTCAGTGGAATTGCTTGTCTCTCTTCTTTTATCTGCTGATGCCAAAAAGGGGGAGAAAGTAATTAAGTCCAAATGCAAAACTGTTAAGTCACTGAAGGGAAAGGATGATGAAAAAAATGACCAGGGAAACTCTGGAATGGGTGGAGGTCATGGTCAAGGTAAAGGTTTTCCATCAAGTAAAGCTGGAACTACAAGTCAAAGAACAAGTTCTGATACTAGGAGAAGAATAAGTTCTAATACTGGTAAAAGGATAAGTTCTGATGAACATCTGGAACTTGATGAGGAAATTTCAAGACAGTTATTTCTGAAAGAAAATCCAGGAATGGACTTTGAGAGTCTAAAGGAAGAAGAAGCTAGACTTAAGTTAGAAAAAGTCAACCCCAAATCTGAAGCTTCTGTTGTTGAAAAGAAAATTCCTAAGGCTAAAGGCATTGTGATAAAAGAAAGGATAAATCATGAGGCAACCAAGGCCAAATCACAAATGGAGATAGATCCAAGGTCCAAGGGCAAATAAAAAGTTGGTGAACCTGTAAAGGTTTATGTGCCTGCTATGGATGAAGAAATATCTGATGAAGATGCTAATCTTACTCTAATACAAAGGAAGATTTCTCAAACAACCTCTGATATGGCTCAAGTTGTTCAGAGTCAAGATATAGTAAGTTCTGATATGACAATGAAGCAAGCAACCTCTGACATAGCTCAAGTTGGCTTGATATCAGAAGATAAGGAAAAGGAAACCTCTGACATTGCTCATGTTAAACCTTCAAAGTTACTCCTACCAGGATTCACCAAAGCTAAAGAGACTCAACCTTTGAAGACTGCAACAAGTGGTTTTGAAGCAAGAGTTGTTACAGGAAAAGAAGCAAGAGATAAATCTGGATAGGGTAGTGCTGATGAAAGAAGAATACAGAACACAACCAATGATCCAACTTCTTTAAGTGAACCAGGTGTTGGAGCAACTCCTGAAAGATTGAATCAGCTTGAATCTGTACAGATGGTTTACCATACCTTCTTGAAAGAACACATCTTGTTATATTTTATGACAGATGGAAGGGTATACCATATTAGGCAGAATGCTGTACCACTGAAGTATTATGAGGAACTAGAACATGTTCTATTCTTACTTCAAGTGAAGAACAGATTAACAGATAGTGCTGTAAATTATTTGAAGACTCAAATTCAGAGACAGAAGAAGCTTTATTCTGTAAAGTCTGACAGCACATACTGTTCCAAGTACAGAGATCACAAGGGTTATATTGTCGAGATGAAGCCTAACTCTGCTAAGATTATAATTACCTTTCTGGGTTATAAGGGCTGTGGAATTCAATCTTGAGTCTGACAAGGCATATTTGATCAGACTAGATCAGGACATAAGAAAAGCTAGAATAAATGATCTTAGGGCTGCTATCTTTCAAATTGGTGAAGATACAGTTGAATTGAAGAATGCTAAAAGGAGGATGGTTAATGAACTTGAATATGCTGAAAGATGTTTGTTAAAGAACTATCTCAGAACAACTCCTGATATCAAAGAGATCAGTAATTGAAGCCAAGTCAAGATCTACAATGCTCAAATTCTGATGTGTATACAGACTGAAGCTGTTATCAGAAGTTAAAGATGGTAAAGCTACAAGGACTGTAAGTTGTAGTTATCTAGTCAAATTCGCATGCATTTGTACTTAATGTTTTTGACATCATCGAATATCTGTTAAACTTGTATATTATGCTAATTTACAAGTTGGGGGAGATTGTTAGATATATTTGATAATGTCATGTCTAATATGATTTGTGTTTAGTTTTCAGATCTTACTTAAATAGGACAAATCAGTACTAGAACTTAAGTTGTCAGAACTTAAATTATCAGGAGATATTTATCAGAAGATAATATCAGGACTTAAGGAGACTTTCAGATAAGGAAGGCGGCTGGTTAAAAGGAAAGAAGATCAAGATAAACGCAAGACGAGATATACATGAAGAAGGAATTCTATGAAGAATAGAATACTTGGAAGAAAAGATAAGTAGTTGATATATTTTAGGAAGCAGAATTATATTCCATATCAATTTGTGATTATCTTGTAACTGTGTAGTATATAAACACAAACATAGGGCTTACACTATATGTGTTATCATAATCGAAGTTAATATCTATTGTAACCCTAGCAGCTCTTGTGATAATTTGTTCATCACTGAGAGAGGACAGTTCCATATTGTAACAGAGTTTAATAAAGCTTGTTTTTTGTTACTTGTGTTCTTTAATTCGATTTGATTGTGATAAACAATGTATTCAACCCCATCCTATAGTGTGTGTGACCTAACAAAAAATAATTAAATCTAATTAAATATTCAATTAAAATTAATTGATAACGAATTAAATCAATTAATAAATTAATATTTAATTAATTAAATAGTAAAATAATTAATTATTAACTAAAATTAATTAAATTAATAATTCTGACTTATTTTTGAATTAAAAATGATTTTTAGAATTAAAATAATGATTTTTTGAATTTTTGAATATTAAAAACGAATTTATGAAATTAAAATAAATAGAAAAAATAATTTTTAAATAATTCTAAACCAGGAATCCTAAATTTGCAAACTTTAGAAACCACAGGGACTAAACTATTTCATTTTCAAAACTTCAGGGACTAAACTGTAAATTTTACGCCCCTCGTCGGAAAACCATCGGGGTTCGCCAGAGAAGACGATCTCAGTACCCTCAGGCTACCACAAGGTCCAGAATTAAACTACAATTCACCAGGAAGACAACCATGCAATTAACTCCAACAAATCATCCCGTAGTTGGCCGGAATAACTCGAAAAAAACTCGTCGGATGGCGAGTTCAACTTTTCTCCGGCCAGCCCAACTCCGGTATCGTCTGTTCTTCAAACCACCACCAATCAGTTCCTTTTTAAATGCTCTACACACTGGTATCAATCAATTTCATCAATAACCCCCAAGGAAGAAACCCCCAATTTTCAATTAAGAACATTCAACTTGCCTATAAACCCTAATTTCAATTACAGAGAATCAAACCCACTTTTCAACATATTATTGAACTCCAAATCACTATTATGACATACCAAAATGACCTGGATTCAATTATCTATAACATGCAAGCATCACATCACATAAACAACATCAAAATCAAAAATTCATAATTTAATCATAATTAATTCAAAAATAAATAAAAAATATAGAAAAATACTGGTTAGTTCTGCAGTGGTAAGGATGTGAAACTTGATTCTACTCTTCCTGGGCTTCGTTTTGATTACTCATACGCCAAAATCCGAGTTCTCTAACACCTCTGATTCTTGGTTTAATTATGAAGGACATTATGAATTCCAAGGTTTGTTTTCTGGATTTTATATAATTTTACTGTTTAACTGTGTTTATCTGTAAAAAAATAAAATACGGTAAGGGCTATTTATATTTATGGAATATTGGTACCCCTTTGGATCGTATCGGATATAAAAATAGAATACTTAATCACTAAGTATTAATAAAACTGATCCAATTCGGTACCGATTTTTGGATAATTATCAAAACCGGGCTTTTTGCAAATATAGTCTTTGTCTCAGCGCTTTGGTTACACGAATTACGAGAAGATAATATAATAGTTTAATCAAAATATCCTGTTTCTCGAAAATATGGGTTTTATCGATTTACCAAAATGAAAACAGTATCGTAAAATTTGTACCGGGAACCGTACATGTAAAACCGTACTCCGGATCGAAAAAGTCAAAATACGGAAAATGCTCGGAATAATCATGTTAGGTTAGAAAGGAGAATGTAAAAATGGTTGAAGTTGGATGATTCCTGATTATTCAAAATAATTTATATTTAATCTGAATGATAATTTATTAAATCTATAAATTCTTTATAAAATTATATAACAATATATAAATTAATAGAAAAATATCAAAATAATCTAACTTTATTTTAGACATATAAAAATTAAATTTTTTAAATTTTCATATATAAATATCTAACACATATACCAATTAACAGATAATTCACCAAAAATTCATATAATAATCACATAGTATTCATTTATTGACGAAAATAATCACACATTATATCCCAGATATTACTAGATATTAATGTCAAATGTGGGGTTTTGAATTAAATTTATGATTCAGTCCATAATTACTGTTCGTATTGTTTTTTACAATATTTCTACAAATATTTTTTTATAATTTCTGATCCTTAATGGGATTCAAATTATTGTTGAAGCATTTTCGCTCAAAAATATCAAAAGGGTTTTAAATACAATTTAGGAACCGATTATGGGTTCCTTAACAAATTTTCTGATTCAACAATTACTGTTATATATGTTCTGCTTCAGTGCAAATGTCGGTTTTATATCAAAAGACCATAGATGTGTTATACTGAACTTGCCGAGCATTTCTTTCGCTCATACTTACATGTTTTAAATTTAACCTTTCAGTGAGGAATAATTGACGCTGTTTAGCTGCATAAGTCAAGAAAGAAAGAGAAATATGCAGTTATAAAGATAGATGGTCCAGGGTTTGCGGAACTAGAGTAAGTTCTAGTATGTAAAGTTGTTGGTATATATATTATAGTTGTGTTATCATATAATTGGGCCTAGTATACTTATTTTCAAAGTTACTTTGAGTTTCAGAGATTGTTAAAAGATGTTTTAAAAGAAAGTGAAAAAAATATATTTATGGAATTTGGAATTTTTATTTTTAGAACTGTAATCTAAAAAGATTTTGGTGTAATTTGGGGTCGCAGATGTTATATTTCAACTGCTGGCATTTGTTTATTGATTAAATAGGTTGTTTTATTTTGAGGTTTCATTGTGACGGCCAAATCCTCTAACCCCGCATTTGGGGGCGTTACAGGTTGGTATCAGAGCTGAGTTTGTAGTAAACTAAAAACGAGAGTGCGTAGAACTGCGTATACTTATGTAAGGATTCCATAGCTATCGAGTTCGTATTGGACTATTGAATATAGTACCAAAGAATAAGTTAGGATAAGGCGTACTTGTTTAAGATGGTTATGCTGAGTTGGATGGAACTTTTAGTCGTCGAAGATGTCTCTTATGGAATCTTCTGAAGTTATAATGAGTCTACAATGACGTTGACCATCGATAACCTTAAGATGTGAAAAAAAGAGTATAGAAGTGGATGTCGAGCCATTGGAGTTGTAAGAACCCAAATTTTTGACATCGGTAAAAGACCTTTATGAATAGTAATATAATAACTTGATTTTTTGAGACCTTGTAAACCGTTTAATGAATAGTAACCCTAACGGACGAAAAAAAAACGTTTAAGCCCACACTACGTAGTGCATGAGAAAATGAGTTTCGGAGTTGATACTACGATTATACGTACCAAATGAGTGTATATAAATGCTATTAGTTTTTGAAGAAAACGAACTTTGAAAAATGACCGTATTACGACTCATCGAGGATTACGGGAATCGTAATATAATTACGAGATTAAAACCCTACGGATTTATATTCAAGTATCATAATTAAAAATATAAGGAATAAATACGAAAAGAGTTACGTCGTGAACTATTTACGAGTAAGTATTACGAAAACGTTTAAGCAACCGGGCGAACGCGTAAACGATTAAATAAACGTAATGCACTAACTAAACCATGGTAAGGAAGTAACCATGGTTACTTCATCAAATAGTGAGCTAACCATAGGATGATCAAGCTATCTAGAAAAATAGTGTGCTAAGGAAGCTAACCCATGTAGTTTAGCTTGTAGCCTAGCAAGCTACTTGGATTCGTCCCCAAGATTTACAACAAAGAATAAACCTAGGATTCAACCTAGAAGAATAAAAATCAAGTGCAAGATCTCCCACCCCATTTCCTTGAAGCAACCTAACAAAGCAACCAAGCTAAGCAACCAAGGGAAACAAGTATAAATACCCCCCTCACAATTGTTCCATTCGGCTATATCAAAAAGGGAGAGGAAATCCAAATTCAAATCTCAAAATCTAGCCATGGTAAAATCATCCCATTAATTCTAAAGCCTCCTAGAAATTAAACCAAGGTAATAAAATTCTTTCATCTCTTTTTATCAAGGTTTGATGGGTGAAATAAAATCAAGAAAGTTACTAGTGAATAGTATGAATAGTAACTCCTCTTTGGTTTCTTGATTTTAATGGTGGTTTTAGGTTCCAAAAATCATACCAAGCACTTTCAAGCCTCCACCATCCTCAAGAACACATATCAAGCTTTCAAGAAAGGTAAAAATCTTTGGCCCAACTTTATTTAAGATTCATTTTTAAGATCCATTTAGTATGTGGTAGAAAACTTAGTTTAAGAAGTGGTATTGTTGAGATCATGAAGTTTAAGTTAAGTAGATTTAAGGTTGATTGTTGTTGCCTCAAGAACATGATGTTCTTGAGAGGATTTTGTGTGTTAATTATGAAATGAAGATTGTTGGTGGTTGTGTTAAGAGTTAGGGCGTAAACAAAACCCCGATCGTAAAACGTAACTCCGTTAAAACCAACGAATCGTAACTTTAAGTTTCTGCAGAAAGTCCCGAAATTGTAAACTTTAGTTTCTTGAAAAATAATTCTTTATTATGATAGAAAATGTTATAAGGATCGTTTAGGTGCTTGAATTTCTTGATTCCGATTTACGGATCAAAAGTTATGGCCGTTTTACTAAAAGTGAATTACACGACAAAAACTGCTACGAATTACGAAATTTGAAAATATAAAGGATCGACTTAAGAATATTCATGAATCATAAATTTTTTAAAGAGATTAGTATTTTGAGTTTCCTAACTGCCATAAAAATTTCAAGTGAAAACGTTGATTTTCAGTTTTATTAAAATGTCGGAGCCGAGACCGCGCGAGTAGAAACCGTAAGAATCCATATGCGGAGCCGACGGCGATAATAAGAATGAACCTAAGATACTTAGAAAAATGAAGTGACCATAATGTGAATAATGACTGAAAGGAATAATAAGGGTAGTATAAGTCGAGAGGGTGCATAATAAGTAGCACATGAGTGTGAGTCGCCGTAAATTAGAACGGGACCTAACAAAACGAATTGTGTTTATGATTATAGATTTCCGAGCAGAAACTAGAGCATCCTCCACTGCGAGATACCCAGGTAAGTTTTCAAACCCTACCTTTTAAGAACTGTTGTGTTGTGATATTTTACAAAACTGTGATATATGCATGCGATTGCTTTAAACTGTTTTACGAAGTTTGAGATGTATTACATTACTCAATTGTTGATAATTTCTAGTATATGTTCATACCAAGTTCGAAATATTATATTTAGACTGAGAGTCGGTCGGTGTAAGCTTATAAAAACCCGGAGGTATCCCGGAGGAGTTTATAATTGAGAACATAACGCTAGCGAGTAGCGTGGCATGTATATATTTTAAACCGAGGATCGGTCAGTAAAAATTGATGAAAAGCCGGAAGTATTCCGGAGGTGCTTATTTAAGAATATTAACGCTAGAGTAGAGCGTGATGTATAAGTCGTAAGACCGAGAGTCTGTCAGTTTTGCTTTATAAAATATAAACCCGGAAATCATCTCGTTGATATTATAGGATGATTATAAGTCTATAATAGTACGTTTTAAAGGGACTCAACGTCCACTTACGAAACATTAAAATACCTTGAACTTTTATTAAAGCGATTTCCCAACGATCATATTACCTCAACTATATTTTATGGTTCGAATAATAAATAATATATACTTATTCCTTTATTATGGGAGTAGTATACTCCAACGATTATTTAATTCAAATCTGATTAATCATTATAGATTATTAATTATGTAGACACAAACTAGTTGAGGAATATTATTTTAAATATTCTTTTAAATAGTAAACTCATTCGAGGTTTAATTATTTATCGACTATTATTTAATTAATTATTATTCTTAGAGGGTTTATTATTGATTTAAAAATCATAGATCCTGATTTAAAATATGCTTCCTGATTTCGGAATATCAATCGAATAATTTCAGATCGTCGGTGAATATTATCCCGACTTATTTAATATTTTGAATATAGTTTCAAGGAGAAACTTTTCCCCCTTATTTAATTATCTGTTGACAACGGTCAACTCACATCCTTAGTACTTCCTCCAAAAATCTCGGAAGTATGTATATACATATATACACTTATATCTTAGAGAGATAAGCTATTTCTATCAACAAGCAAAAATGCTTGGGGAGCTGCGATGTGGTTCGAGTTCTTGACATTGATAGAATTCTTTTAAAGGACAAGGGAGGGGTAGACTCTGGTACTATGTGTGCTAGATGGACTACCAAAGGTACCGCTGGCAAAGGTACTCAATGTACTCAGGAACTTGTAAAGTATGTGTATACCCAAAAATGGGACATGTAGCCCGAATGCGGCAAGGGTGATAACCGGGATACGAAGGTGTCGTCCTTCTACTAATAGAAAAGGTTACTTTTATTGTAGTACGACTGATCATCGTATGCGTTGGCTCCAACGAATGTCCTAATTCTTCCAATTGGAATTGTGATGCAATACCGTAACCCAAGCCTAGGTGTTGGGATTACTATTAAGGTATTCGCAGTATAATAAAATCCACCAAAGGATTATTTTCGTAAAAGGTGTATATCACCAAGGGAAACTATTTTCGAATAAAATATAACTATCAAATATGATGTTGTACGTGAGTTTATCATATAGTCATTTTCATACTGTACATTATTATGCTGGGCATTATAGCTCACTCTTGCTTTCTTTTAAATGACACAACACAACAGATGACCAGTATGCCGGTGTGGGACTTAGTCGCTTGCAATCATGGGGAGGATCTCTAGCAGCTTTGTCTCAGGTGTGCTAGAGTATCAGATAGGTATAAGATATCAGTCGTAATTATTGTAACTTCATGTAGAGGTTATAAATAATTGTTTGAGATCCTATAAAGTACATTTGAGTGTAATAAAAGAAGATTATATTTTGTACGTCGTTTCTAAGGCTATAACTTGTGGTGTGAGTATGAGATTGGGGTCTGTTGGATTATTGAATCAATACCAGGTTACACATGAGTGAAGGATGGCATGACGACCTAGATTCCTGACCCCGGATTTGGGGGTGTTACAGAAATGGTTTCAGAGCCTTAAGTTATAGTACTCAGAAATGAGAGTGTTAGGAGTATGTCTAGATGCGAGATTTCGTAAGAGCTCATATAGAGTTCATCATTGGACTACCGGATGTAGCCTCAATGTGTAGGTTAGGATAAGTGTATATTTGAGGTATTAAGGTATGACTAATGAGACCATTGGAGATTATCAGAATGATGAGGAAAAATATTAGAATCATATTTGATTTGACAAGGATATGGATGTAGCTGAGTCTCCAGAGCCTTTGGGGTAAAGACGATATTACCAACACCATATGTAAATTTTGATAACACGAGCCTTGTTATATGTAGTTCTGTGTAGGTTGCCCAAGAAGGGGCATCACATGTGAGAACCATAAAGTCTAATTATTAATATACAGTTGAGGTTATTGACCCAGACTAGTGGAAGGTGTCATTTTACCGATGAGAAGGTGAATATCGTATTAATAATGAATTCAGCAAAGATAGTGTCTAATATACCCTTGAGGATTATTATTTCCATTAAGGAAGATTTGAATATGATATACAAATGTCATCGTAAGACAAGTACAATACATAAAATTATTAGTCCGCTTAACATGTAAGGATATGATGGTTTAGATTAAAAATTAAGAGCATCGAGAATCGATGGCATGTCTATAATTAAATGGCGTAAGATTACAATGAGCGATGGTTCGATCTTAGAACCTTTTTAAAAGGGATAGACCAGTGAGTCCAGAGCGGAATTCTTCGGTAGATATGATGTTAGAGGCTACGTATATATACTCATAGACCTCTAATATATTCGGTAACGTATGTTCAATTACACACATATACCACTGAACTTATGGACTACATTGAGATCCCTAAGAGATCTCTTTGATCTGTTCCCTGGGGGTGCTGGCCACTTATAGTTAGTAACGAATGCGTGTAGCAGGAAACTATCGGCTTAACAGATGTTTTTGGAATATTTCTGAGTGAGGTCTTCGAGGTAAAACACCGGAATGACAGGGATACGTACGACAGTCAAGTTAGTAAGCTATTTTAAAATGATGTTGAAAGAGAAACTATTTGAAACATGGAATTACGAAGAAGAAAAGGTGGGATCATCCTCATATGGATAATGACGAGAGTTAGGATAATCAGTGAAATATTTTGGCACCTACTCACTGTCACGTTACTCCCTCAAAATTGTTGATCATTCGTATTGCCTTGATAAGTCATATCAGGCAATCCTTTTCGTTCCCTACTTTGAACTTCTGATGTGACCATCTTGAATAGTCTTTCTCCGCATCAGGACTTGTTCAATTCTTTTGGTTAATCCATGAACTTTCATTCATAGATTATGATCTTCTTGTTCGACTCAGAGCTATTTATACTTCATTTCAATTATCCAAGAGTTTTTTATATATATATTTATTAATTTTCCCTCAATTCATCGATGGATATTCATAATGAGTATCTTCAATTGATTCTTCTTTCTTACTTACTCTTCTCAGTCGAGATTGTAAATATCTAACAAATTGTTAAAAACATGGATGATCTAATATCCATATATTCCTCCGGAATCCTTTTCCTCTAATCGAGATGAAATTATATATTAAACTTTGAAATCATAGTAAGGGTATCAATTTGATATTGGTATTCCGATTCAATTCTATTTAAAGATCTGATAAAGTATGTGAACTAGGGCACCTATGAGTGTACCCTTTGTTTGGAAAGAAATATTTGATAATAGGCTATCGATTGTTCCGATGCCAAGACCACTCGATTCAGAGTTATAATTGTCTTTCTCGGCCCAAATTTAAAAACTCTTTATTTCAAAATCGTCATCCAGGTAGCCACAATTTCTTCAGTGGTTACGATGTTGAGATTTTTATAAACAAACTGAAATATGCCTAGTTGCATATATTCTCATGAATGACTAGTTAATTGTCCCAGCTAGTCAAAATTTTAATTAATACGACAAAAGCCTAGCTAATCGTCCTAGCTAGTTGCTATGGGCCAAACCAATTGTGATTTCTTAGCCGGTTGATAATATTGCTTGATATGGACTAGTTATTATTTTGCTAGGTCCACTTCCAATAAAATTTTGATTATTCCATAGTGCATTATATATGCCAGATTTAATTGTTGATGGAATTTTCAAAAAATGATTTAATTGAGACCTGACTAGGTCGCCCACTCCAACGAGAATTCAAATTCAGTTTTATGAAATATTTTGTTCATGAAATATTTTATTATTTCGTTTGTATAACGAATATCCAATTAAAATTACAAAGTGATTGAAGAACAATATACTTCCTTATTTATTAATCATTGGATAAAATTCCTTCTTTCAAAATAGCACCTCTTGGAGACCTCAATGGTTAACCTTTGGTTGAGGATGTCATTCGATATTTCTTTCATTATTCGAGAAGAAAAGTATTCTTTCAATGGGAAAATCTTACAAGTATCATTCGTATGATGTTATTATTCAGCAATCATTGCTTTCAATGGATATTCTCCATAATATCACAATATAGAATTCTAAAGACATGGAAGGATAATCCTTGTTATATTCTTCCTTCCAAGTTATAAATCTTCTGAGTGTTGCGACTCTTTTATTCAGAGCTCATTAATTGTTCAGATGTTAGATTTTGAAACCTTGTTAAGACTGTCTAAATTTCATCGATATCGTGAAAATATTTTTCCAAGGCTAATTGCCTTCCCAATAAATAGAGGTATAGTTGAGAACCGATTGTTGTAATATGAGACTGAAAGCTCAGTGCTATGATGGTGCAATCGGAGCATCGTGAGGAGTAAGTTGTTTTAAAAAGAAGAATACCATGTTTAGTTATTATCATAAGTATCTTTAATATGGTTATAGAAGAATGAAAATAGGGATACGACGTGATTAGTGAGGTACACTTCTATGAAACATTATCGGGAAAGGTACTAATAAATTTGGGAAAAAATCAAGCATCTATGAGTTTGAGGAATAAGATTTTCAAGAATTGAAGGAAAAGTTAGTAGCAACCCCGTGCTAAAATTACTCGACGATAAAAAATAGGATATTGCGTGAAGTCTAATGATATGTCTACGCAGCTTAAGGACCGTGACATAAGGCTTTCTAATAATAATCTAGAATAATTGCGATAAGGTTCGAACTGAAAGGGACAAGGAGTTTACTTATGAAAAAAATTTGGAATTTTTTTTTACACTGAACACGAGATAGAGGCTATAGTCAAATTGATCAAAGGCCATGATTAAGAAATATATTATCATCAAGGAAAGGCCAATGTGGTGGCCGACACTTTAAGTAGGTAAAAGATATGTGGAGGATGACAAAACTCAGAATAACTGATGAGAAGGATAGCATGAAAAGAACGCTTTATTACTTAACAAGAAGACTTAAAGGTGCCTAAAAACGTAAACAGATATTAGTCGTGACAGAATATGAAAGGGGATGTCATCGAGTAGGTAAGTAAGTATTCGACATAGTTGGAAAATGAAAACGGAAAGGCGAGGGTTAAAATTTTGGCGATTTCAATTTGTAGATGACCCAAATAGGGTTAAGAGTTAATTATAATAAATTTTGAAGGAGGATTATCAAGAACCAAGTTAGCCATCGTGCTATTTGAGGATTTTAAGTGATAGATTAAATAAGACCGCTTACTTTATTATGCAAACGATAGATGTCCACTCTACAAAATTTTTATGAATATAGAAGAGATAATTAGGACAGAGAGACCTTGTGACGACTGCGCCACGCAAGGACCCAAGTAATTAACGGGACTATTTCCCAAGATATTTTACGAAAAAAGGCGGACAGAGGCACGACTTAGAGTTCTCAAATCGACAAGTAGAACGAGAGGACTATCCTGACCATTGAAAATACAACTAGCGGCTTAACTTTTATTTGGAACGGTTTGGGGAATCACCTATTATTTACAGATAATTCGTGTAGATGTACTTACCACGCTAGCATACGAAAAATAGTCGCCGATATCCCTTACGAAAGGCAATGTGAAAGAATGAAGGATGTCATTGTCAGAACTGATAGAAGGAAAAGAAGATCGTACACGCCCTATAAAGGCCAATAGTAGCGGGTACCAATGTCTAAGGCGCTAGCGAGAATTACAAGTACGACCCAGAAGGTGTCGTAGTACTGTAGATATTATACGGGAAATGATTAAAGAAGTCCGACCAATGACGGAAGCTGAACGTTGCACGATCCTAAAACGTGTCGATCAATTGCGTATGAAATGGTGCTTCCTTCAAGATGGAAACAGGACGATGACGTGCTTTACATTACTACGGGAAGAAATGTTAAATCTGGCGCTAAGCATGTACCAGGAGACGAGCGTGTAGAAATGCAACGAGAACTTCTTACATGACTTAATCGACAGAGAGGATGCACCAAAATGGGAAAACATTAAGGAATGAAACTCTAGCACTAGTAGGAGCGATGTAGGGGAAACGAATAAGTTGAAGGATGATTCCAAACACTAGAAGATGCGCTAATCGTCCATGTTATCAATTTTTATGGGAAATGAAGTGGCCAATTGACGTTAATCGAATTACCGACAATAACGAGTTATCATGCGTGCATTGGAACGGCTACAAAGCTTGTACAGAAGAAAGAATCGTTCTCCCTTAGGTTAGGAAGGAATTGGTAAGCGGAGGGTACTGTACTTTAGTTGAGTCAACAGACCAAAGGAATTCCTAGAACTTATCAGAACCCGGCTAATGGCAGCCCAGGATGAACAATAGAGATATGCGGACCAGAACTATAAAGACAGAAAGTACGAAGTAGCGGACCAAGTATTGTTTAAAATACCTCCCGAGTAGGGAGTGATGAGATTCGAAAGGGAAAGAAATGTTGAACCCAAGATTTATTGGACCAGTTGAAGAATTAAAGGACTAAGAAATTGACTTATAAATTAGCACCATCATCGAACGGTCACCAAGTTTATAGCGAGTACCACGAATCGAGGTTAGGAAATTTAACCGTCAAAACCAAACATATGATGGAAAATGAGCTAATAAACTCGTAGCCAGACTTGGCGTATTTCGAGTAAAGAGTAGAGGTCATAAGACTACAAGGACAAGTACCCGAAAATATATTGGATGGATGAGTGGAAATTTTATGAAAAGATTAAATACTGCAAGGTCAACGTGAGAACTCGAGGTTGTCATGCGAGAAGCATATCCCTACCTGTTTCTGAACTGATTCTAGGGTGGAATCCTTTTAAGGAGGGAAGACTGTAAGAACCCAAATTTTTGACATCTGTAAAAGACCTTTATGAATAGTAATATAATAACTTGAATTTTTGAGACCTTGTAAAACGTTTAATGAATAGTAACCTGACGGACGGGAAAAAAAACTTTTGAGCCCACACTATGTAGTGCATGAGAAAATGAGTTTCAGAGTTGATACTACGATTATACGTACCAAATGAGTGTATTTAAATGCTATTAGTTTTCGAAGAAAATGAACTTTGGAAAACGATCGTATTAGGACTCATCGAGGATTACGGGAATTGCAATATAATTACGAGATTAAAACCCTACGGATTTATATTCAAGTATAATAATTAAAAATATAAGGAATAAATATGAAAGGAGTTACGTCACGAACCATTTATGAGTACGTATTACGAAAATGTTTAAGCAACCGGGCGAACGCGTAAACGATTAGATAAACGTAACGCACTAACTAAACCATGGTAAGGAAGTAATCATGGTTACTTCATCAAATAGTGAGCTAACCATAGGATGATCAAGCTAGCTAGCAAAATAGTATGCTAAGGAAGCTAACCCATGTAGTTTAGCTTGTAACCTACCAAGCTACTTGTATTTGTCCCCAAGATTTGCAACAAAGAATAAACCTAGGATTCAACCTAGGAGAATAAAAATCAAGTGCAAGATCTCCCACCCTATTTCCTAGAAGCAACCTAGCAAAGCAACCAAGCTAAGCAACTAAGGGAAGCAAGTATAAATACCCCCCCTTCACAATTGTTTCATTCGGCTATATCAAAAAGGGAGAGGAAATCCAAATTCAAATCTCAAAATCTAACCATGGTAAAATCATCCCATTAATTCTCAAGCCTTCTAGAAATTGAACTAAGGTAAGAAAAATCTTTCATCTCTTTTTATCAAGGTTTGATGGGTGAAATAAAATCAAGAAAGTCACTAGTGAATAGTATGAATAGTAACTCCTCTTTGGTTTCTTGATTTCAATGGTGGTTTTAGGTTCCAAAAATCATACCAAGCACTTCCAAGCCTCCACCATCCTCAAGAACACATCTCAAGATTTCAATAAAGGTAAAAATCTTTGGCCCAAATTTATTTAAGATTCATTTTTAAGATCCATTTAGTATGTGGTAGAAAACTTAGTTTAAGAAGTGGATTTGTTGAGATCTTGAAGTTTAAGTTAACTAGATTTAAGGTTGATTGTTGTTGCCTCAATAAAATGATGTTCTTGAGAGGATTTTGTGTGTTAATGATGAAATGATTATTGTTGGTGGTTGTGTTAAGAGTTAGGGCGTAAATGAAACCCCGATCGTAAACGTAACTCCGTTAAAATCAACGAATCATAACTTTAAGTTTCTTCAGAAAGTCCCGAAGTTGTAAACTATATTTTCTTGAAAAATAATCCTTTATTATGATAGACAATGTTATAAGGATCGTTTAGGCGCTTGAATCGCTTGATTCCGATTTACGGATCAAAAGTTATGGCCGTTTTACTAAAAGTGATTTACGTGACAAAAACTGCTACGAATTACGAACTTTGAAAATATAAAGGATCGACTTAAGAATGTTCGTGAATCATGAAAGTTTTACAGAGAGTAGTATTTTTAGTTTCTTAACTGCCATATTTTAAGTGAAAACATTGATTTTTCAGTTTTATAAAAATGTCGGAGCCGAGACCGCGCGAGTAGAAATCGTAAGAATCCATAAGCGGAGACGACGACGATAATAAGAATGAACCTAAGATACATAGAAAAATGAAGCGACCATAATGTGAATAATGACTGAAAGGAATAATAAGGGTAGTATAAGTCGAGAGGGTGCATAATAAGTAGCACATGAGTGCGAGTCGCCGTAAATTAGAACGGGACCTAACAAAATGAATTGTGTTTATGATTATAGATTTCCCAGCAGAACCAAGAGCATCCTCCACCGCGAGATACTCAGGCAAGTTTTCAAACCCTACCTTTTAAGAACTGTTGTGTTGTGAATATTTTACAAAACTGTGATATATGCATGAGATTGCTTTAAACTGTTTTACGAAGTTTGAGATGTATTACATTACTCAATTGTTGATAATTTCTAGTATATGTTCATACCAAGTTCGAAATGTTATATTTAGAACGAGAGTCGGTCGGTGTAAGCTTATAAAAACCCGGAGGTATCCCAGAGGAGTTTATAATTGAGAATGTAACGCTAGCGAGTAACGTGGCATGTATATATTTTAGACCGAGGATTGGTCAGTAAAAATTGATGAAAACCCGGAAGTATTCCGGAGGTGCTTATTTAAGAATATTAACGCTATAGTAGACCGTGATGTATAAGTCGTAAGACCGAGAGTCAGTCAGTTTTGTTTTATAAAATATAAACCCGGAAATCATCTCGTTGATATTATAGGATGATTATAAGTCTATAATAGTACGTTTTAAAGGGACTCAACGTCCACTTATGAAACATTAAAATACCTCGAACTTTTATTAAAGCGATTTCCCAACGATCATATTACCTCAACTATATTTTATGGTTCGAATAATAAATAATATATACTTATTCCTTTATTATGGGAGTAGTATACTCCAACGATTATTTAATTCAAATCTGATTAATCATTATAGATTATTAATTATATAGACACAAACTAGTTGAGGAATATTATTTTAAATATTCTTTTAAAGAGTAAACTCATTCGAGGTTTAATTATTTATCGACTATTATTTAATTAATTATTATTCTTAAAGGGTTTATTATTGATTTAAAAATCATAGATCCTGATTTAAAATATACTTCCTGATTTCGGAATATCATTCGAATAATTTCAGATCGTCGGTGAATATTATCCCGACTTATTTAATATTTTAAATATAGTTTCAAGGAGAAAGTTTTCCCCCTTATTTAATTATCTGTTGAAAACGGTCAACTCACATCCTTAGTACTTCCTCCGAAAATCTCGGAAGTACGTATATACATATATACACTTATATCTTAGAGAGATAAGCTATTTATATCAACAAGCAAAAACGCTAGGGGAGCTGCGATGTGGTTCGAGTTCTTGAGATTGATAGAATTCTTCTAAAGGACAAGGGAGGGGTAGACTCTGGTACTATGTGTGCTAGATGGACTACCAAAGGTACCGCAGGCGAAGGTACTCAGTGTACTCAGGAACTTGTGAAGTATGTGTATACCCAAAAATGGGACACGTAGCCCGAATGCGGCAAGGGTGATAACCGGGATACGAAGATGCGTGAATCTACTAGTAGAAAAGGTTACTTTTATCGTAGTACGACTGATCATCGTATGCGGTGGCTCCAACGAATGTCCTAATTCTTCCAATTGGAATTGTGATGCAATACCGTATGCTCACTCTTGCTTTCTTTTAAATGACACAACACAACAGATAACCAGTATGCCGGTATGGGACTTAGTCGCTTGCAGTCATGGGGAGGATCTCTGGCAGCTTTGTCTCAGGTGTGCTAGATTATCAGATAGGTATAAGATATCAGTCGTAATTATTTTAACTTCATGTAGAGGTTATAAATAATTGTTTCAGATCCTGTAAAGTACATTTGAGTGTAATAAAAGAAGATTACATTTTGTACATCATTTCTAAGGCTATAACTTGTGGTGTGAGTATGAGATTGGGGTCTGTTGGATTATTGAATCAATACCAGGTTACACATGAGTGAAGGATGGCATGACGATCCAGATTCCTGACCCCGGATTTTGGGGTGTTACAGAGGTGAACACCCTTATACATTCGTGGCTTTGCTCCCATACTCGAGAATCGGGAATTCTCTTGACCCTACTCTGCTAGAGACTCCGACTCTTCGGACGATGAAGTCGCTCCAAGGAGGAGACATTCTGGTAAAAAGCCAATGCTTAGTGGTTATCAACATCCTAGGAGCACTCAAAGGATGATTCCCAAAGATGTACAAGAGAGGATTAAGGCTTATGAAGCTAAGATCCAAAGTTTGAAGCATGATATGGAGATGCACCAGGCGCCCAAGACCCCAACAGATAGCAAGACAAAGGGATTTTGCTCATATCATAGACCTGAAAGATTCAACACCAAGGTGGGGGGCTCCAACCCCAAGGGTTGATCCAAGTGATTTGATGCCCCTAGGAGATCCCGATAATTCAAACCCATCATTCACCGAAGAGATAATGGATGCCCACATCTCAAGGAAGGTCAAGATGCCTATAATCAAAGCATATGACGGTACTGGAGACCCTGCAAACCATATCAGGACGTTCTTCAATGCCCTATTATTATAGCCCGTGAACGACGCTATTAAGTGTGGGCCTTCTCTCAAACTCTATCTGGCATGGCCCAGAGGTGGTATAGCCGTCTACCCCCAACTCGATTGGATCTTTTAAATATTGGAGCCAAGCTTTTATCAAGCAATTCATTAGTGACAGAGTACAAGAAAGGAGTTTGACTTCTCTCATGAGTTTAGTCCAAGGAGCAAAGGAGTCCCTTAGAGACTACCTGAACTGATTCTCGAAGAAGGTCTTGAAGGTCCTGAATCTCGATAACAAGGTAGCTATGATAACCCTACAGCAAGGGACTAGAGATGAGTTCTTCAAGATATCCCTGGCCAAGGGCCCTCCTAAAAGCATGCTGCAACTCCAGGATAGAGCCGGAAAGTATATCAAGGTATAGGAAAGTCTGAAGAAGATAGTGGTGAATAATGAGCCCGCGGGCAACAAGAAGTGGAAGACGGATCAAGAGTATGACGCCAAGGACAAATATCCTTGAACTAGAAAAAACTCTGACTCCACTTTTGTTAGTCCCAAAGTATCGTAGAAGGGGGGGTTGAATATGATACCTACAATCTTTTTCAATTCGATTACAAGTTCTTTGTTATAAATACGGAATCAAAATAGACACAAAATAATTAGAGGAATATATTGTTTTATTAATATAATCCTTGAGGTTGCTACAATCTAATCAATGAATTGATTAGCTACAATAAATTCAGCAGCACAACACTATGTGTACAAGCTTAATAAATGAGGTTCTTTAATGGAGATCTCGTAAACACTTTCTATTGAACTGAAGAACATAACCAAATGAATACAGATTCATTTTGCTGCTTTGTAGTCTTCAAATTTAACTGGGCAGGTATCTTAATTTGAACCACTTGTTATAATTGCATTTGCTTCATTTTTCTTCTGAAAATCCTTCAAGTGCTAACTGGCGACTGTCTTCTGTAAGTTGTGACCATATGCTTCAATGGCTAACTTGTGACCACATAATCAACTTATGACCATAGACTACCATAGTCACAACTTGCGACTGCAAACTCAACTTGCAACCTATAGCACAACTTGCAACCATACACCCAACTTGCGACCATGTGCCCAACTTGCGACCATATGCCCAACTTGCGACCACAGAGATGTGCTAATTTTGACTTAGAATATATCTGTATAATTCCAACTTGCGACTTCAAAGTGTTGAATTTTGCCTTGGTTTATTTTCTCTGTCTCCAATAATTGTAAACAAAGAACCATTTCTTCTGTGTTATTGAATTAAATCTTTTCTGTGATGTTGATGTTTAGTGCACTGGTCTGGTTCACAAACAACTAACATGAATTGATTTAATTCAATTCCTTTTGCACGGAAGAGCTGATACATCTTGGATGGGTATTTCTAGCTTCAACCATTGAACCCCTGATCTTCAAAACTTCAAATCAAACCATGTATCTGATACTAGAAGTCCTTTTATGTCTTATTCTTCATGGATGCTTGAACATGTTAATGAATTTCTTCCCATGACTTGAGTATGGACTCAGAGAGTCATTTACATCTTTTGATTATTTGTACGTATCATGTCTTCATCTTTAGGGTTCCTGTGATTCACAATTTAATGTTGTTTATCTATTTTTGTTTCATGTTGAGTTATAATTCCTCGATTACATGTTATATTACATTATGCTTTACAATCTCCCCTATTTGATTGTTAGAGTTCGACAAGCGAATCCCTAGGATAACTCAACTAACAATAAGGAAAAGTACAACCTCAAAACAGATAAAGATATTAGATACATTATGGATTACATATTCAATTCTAGATTTCTTAAATTATAAATTACAAAAAAGTGTTCCTCTAGCCTGTATAAATTATCTAGGTCTTCTTTGTCTTTGTCTTCTTAGGCTTCTTGCCTTTACTGCCTTCTCCTTCTTAAGTGGATTGAGTCTGAACAGACTTTCTCTTGGGAGCTTTCCTTTTAGGATCTGTTGATTTTGTTGATTCTGAGAGAGATGATCATTTGCTTCTATTCATAAGAACATCCAGTCTAGCTTGGACCAAATCACGAGCTTCTATTTCTAGTGCATTAATGGGAGGTGGATTATTCAGCTCATTAAGCATCATCTGAAGATATTTGACTTTGGAACACTTAATAAAAAGATCAAACAACATTGTAGATCTTTTTAACATTACGAAGACTGTTATCCTTTTAGGATGTCCTCGTACTCTCTTGGTGTCATTGATTGATTCTTCTTCCACCACCTCATCAAGTATCTTTATGATTTTGATCAAAGCAATCTTGTCATTCTTACATGTGGAGAGTTTGACGTCAATTAAGGCTTGATGTATTGCTTCTGATCCACTTGTTCTGAAGTCATTGATCTTAATCTTTGCTTTGTTAATCTGAAAGACTAGTTCCCCTTCACTATTAGTGCTGATGATAGGTTCACTATCTTTTAGTTGATTAATTTCTGGCTCTCCATTGATGAACATCGTCTCATGATAAGCCCTTTTAACTTTCTTCATGTCCTTTTCTATATCCCTGATCATTTTGTCATTGAGCCTGTAAGCATATAGAACTTAGCAGCTTTAAGGTTTGCTTCTGATATTTTGACTCCCGGTGCTTCCAGATTTGCTCTTTTGCTCCTGAATTGACTTTCCAGGAAAGTGAGTTGTAGAAATTGAATGGATCTTAGATGTTGATTAGACATGGTGATATTTTGCATCCTGCAATCTACAAATACTTTGATCACAAATAGAGTAAAGAATGCTTGAGGAGATACATCCATCATCATCTTCCGAAGCTTTTCTCTGAAGTATTCATTCTCATTTGATTTCAACCATAGGATTTTTGATGCTAAGAAAAATAGTTCCACTATATTAAGCTTCTTCAGTACACTAGTAGAGATCTTTATTTGGAGTCCATCTCTGTGATTGACATTAATCTTCCATCCATTCTTTAGAATATTCACAATGGTGCCGGTGATTATTTGTTAGGAATATATTGTGTACTTGATGATAAGCTAAACAAAACACCTTAGTAGATTTAACTTAGTGAATTTTGTAGCACCCGACAGATGATCAATTATAGTCCCGATGGATGATTCAATATAGTCACGACGGATGACTAATTGATATCCACCGGGTGAGTAGCTTATGTAACAATAAGTAATGTAGCACATTTCTGCAAACAACTTTGTGTAGATTCTGTAGTAGCATATGAGTCATGTTGACTACTAGAAGATATGCAGAATAGGCTGATTAATTGTAAATATAAGATTTCTTGTAATTCCGCATAAATGAAATGGAGTCAAGTATCAAATAGCCACCCGACGGATGATCAACAAAGCTACCCGATGGATGATCAACAAAGCTACCCGACGGATATCAAGCATGTACCTGATGGATGATCAATTCAAATATCTGTTGATAGTGACAACACAGTCACATGCGTTGGGTGTTTGCAAAAGGAATGTGGTAGCCTGTTTAGCAGGAAAATGAGAACAAAGAAGCATTACCATTTCCATGCAAATTATGAAGATATTCAAAGATGCTGGAATAGAGTAGTGAAGCAGCATGGAGTTAGACTTGATAGGTTTTGTTTTATTATCCTGTCTTATTACCATGTAAACTTGGTGATATATAAACCAAGTGTAGCTAGTAGAACAAACAACTAAGCAAACACATTTTAGAAGAGAAATAGAAAAAGCTGCAATTGTTAAGATTTCTCTATAGTTTGTTTGTTCACTTGTAAAAGCAGTTGTGAGCTATTCAAGCTTCACCTGGTTCTCTCGATATATATATATATATTTGGTGGATACATTCAAATCTGCCAGAAAGTTTTAAAGACTTGTGTTTTTATTACTTGTGTTTTGATTTATATAATTCTTTCATTCCGTACTCTGCAAATCAAACACTTATATATTATTGAGTTAGAACAGTTTTAAAAATCTCAAAAAGAAGCCAAAATTACATTCAACCCCCCTTCTGTAATTCTTGCTGTATTGTTAGGAATAACAATTGGTATCAGAGCAAGCTCTTGAAGTACAAAGAGTTTAAAGATCACAATAAACAACAAGATGAACAAGAAGCATGTTGGAGTTAAGATTCCATTTCTGGACAAAGACAACTATCATTACTGGAAGGTGAAGATGCACCTACATCTTCTTTCTCAAGATGAGTCCTATGTGAATTGCATAGAGAGAGGTCCTCATGTACCAATGAGAGTTGCAACAGGCAATGAACCATCTATTCCCAAGCCTAGGCATGAATGGTCAGGTCCTGATATTAAGCAAGTCAAGAAAGACAAGAAGGCCATGAATATACTGTCCAATGGAGTTGATGGTGATATGTTTGATAACATCATTAACTGTAAAATAGCCAAGGAGGTTTGGGACACAGTTCAAATTATCTGTGATGGTACTGAGCAAGTAAGGGAGAATAAGATGCAGCTGCTAATTCAACAATATGAGCATTTTCATTGTGAAGACAGTGAGTCTCTCACTGACATTTTTAGTAGATTTCAAAAACTACTAAATTCTCTGAAGTTGCATGGTAGAGTCTATCAGACAAAAGACTCTAATCTAAAGTTCCTTAGATCTCTTCCAAAGGAATGGAAACCAATGACAGTCTCATTGAGAAATTCTCAAGACTACAAGGAGTTTACCTTGGAGAGACTGTATGGTATACTGGAAACTTATGAGCTTGAAATAGAGCAAGATGAGATGATGGAGAAAGGAAGGAAGAAAGGAGGGTCCATAGCACTGGTTGCTGAGTTAGAGAAAGAGAAAGAGATGAAGGTAGAAGCTGTTGAATCTACTTCAAAGGCCTGTGAGAACAAGGGAAAAGGGCTGGTAGCTGAAAATGAAGATCATTTGAGCCAAGATGACATGGATGATATTGATGAGCATTTAGCATTCCTTTCCAGAAGATTTGCCAAGCTCAAGTTTAAAAAGAACTTTGGAGCAGCCAATCCAAATAGAAACATGGTGGATAAATCTAAATTCAAATGTGGCTTGGAAGGGCACTTTTCCAGTGAGTGTAGAAAGTTAGATTCCAATAAAAAGAAGTTTGATCCTGTTGATTATAAACAGAAGTATTTTGAGTTGCTGAAGCAAAAGGAAAGGGCTTTCATTACACAAGAAAATGACTGGGCAGCTGATGGTTTGGATGAAGATGAAGATGTGAGCTATGTCAATCTAGCCCTTATGACCAAGTCTGATGAAACAGAAACAAGTTCTTCAAGTAATCAGGTAATCACCACTAACCTAGCACATTTATCTAAAGCTGAGTGTAATGATGCCATAAATGACATGTCCACAGAATTACATCATTTGCGTGTTACACTTAAGTCTCTCACCAAAGAAAATGCTAAAATCAAAGAAAACAATCTATTTTTAAGTGAAAGGAATAATGTGCTAGAGTCTCAATTTATTGAATTTGAGAAATTTAGAATAGAATGTAAGATTTTTAAGGATGAATTAACTGAATCCTTGAAGAAAAAAGAGATCTTGAAGAAGCGGCTTGAACGAGAACATGAATTGATTAAAGCATGGAAATTATCCAGGGATGTCCATGCCCAAATTACTAAAGTTCAAGGTATTGAGTCCTTTTGTGATGCAGCCTCGAAAAAGAGTAAGGAGAAGCTGAAATCCAATTTGGTTGAAGGATTGCTAACAGATGTGGACTCGACGGATGATGAGAGTCATCCGTCGGATAATCAAAAGGATTATCCGTCGAGTGACACAAATCCTCATCCGCCGGCTATAAGCAAACCTATGAGCTAAGCCAAACTTGCCAAGCTGAATGAGAAGTATGGATCAGTTTCCAAAAACTTTGTTCCAGGAGAATCAAGTCAAGTGAAGAAGGAGAAGAAAGTTAATGTTGGTCATATGTCTATCAAGCAATTGAATGACAGATTGGAAAAGATTGAGATTAAAACAGAAGCTAAAAGGAAAAACAATAGAAATGGGAAAGTAGGGATTAACAAACATAACAACTACACACCTGATAAATATGCTCCAAGAAAAATTTATGTTAAGTGTGGTAGTGTTAATCACTTATCTGTTAATTGCAAAATTACCATGCCTACTCCTATGTCTGTACCCTCTTCTTTTCCCAACATGACTGTCATGCCTTCTATGCCTATGAATGTTATGTCTGCTCAGAATATGAATGCACAATTTGCTAATAAGCCATTTGCACCTAATCCTTATTATGCTACATTTAGTATGCCTCAAATGCCATTTAGCATGCCTTACTGGAATAACATGTTTGCAAATAGCATGCCTTTTCCTGTTAATCAAAATGTGCATGATAATTATATTTTAATGACTGGTTTCAAAGGTCCAACTCAAATGACTAAGGATGAATCAGAAATTCCCAAGTCAAATTATGACGACTGAGAATTTTTCGACGTAATTAAGTCAATAAAGTATGTGTTATGTGATGTGATTATAATTATGTGACTAAGTGCTGATTAATTGTGTTTTCTTTATAATAGAATATAGGAGCGTAGATAAAAATGTTCCAATTTAAAGAGTCATCTTAGAAGTTAAGCTGTGGTGTCGGGCCGTCAGGTAGAACGGAACCCGTCCTAATAAGGAGTTAAAGAATATAAAATGTGAATTATGTGTGATTGAATGAAATGAATGTGTAAATAAAGTATTTCTTCCTAAGTGACGTGTCAATTGATAACGATAATGAGAAGCGTAATCGAAACGCTGAGCGTCGGGCCGTCAGGTTGAACGTGACCCGGTACGCGTAGAAAAGGATAAAGATTAAAGAAGGATAAATTCTATGATTAGACCAGAGTCGTTATGTGATTATATATGTGAGATTGTTGTCTGTGTGCATGGCTATGTGTTCTGTGACAATTTTTATGAATTTTAAAGGGATTATGTGATTTAAATAAAGGTTTAATTCACCTTCGCGCATTTTTATAAAATCATCCGAGTAAGATAAAAAAATGGCAGTTGTTCTGATATCTTCTTAGTAGTCCCAGAGACTTTTTAAAAATGATGAGTGGATTTATTTGATGGTCTTTGCATTTTTAAATTTATTTTATGTGGAAAATGTTATTATTGAAACAAGCTTGCGAAATTCATATAAAATTAACCGTCTGCTCAAAAATATGTTATGAGTAATGGTTAAAAAGCTAATTTCGAGGCTTACGTATTAAAATTGTCATTTTCAATAATTCTCTACTTCCCGAGAGAGATATATTTTATATTTAAATTTTGTTGCATTTGAGTAAAAAGAAAAGGGACAATGAGCATAAAATGGAATTAGTAGATTACAAGTTTGCCCTTGTTTTTAGTGGTATATAAACCCACTTCCCTTCCCCCCTTTTTCTTTTTCCTCCCGTGCACCCACTTTCCCCTTCTCTTTTCTTTTCTTTCTCTCTCGAACACTCTCACTCTCTCTCTCGGCTCTCTCCATCTCTTATCTTTCTCACTTGCATGCAACCCTCAAAACTTACTCAACCTCAAAGATATTACTACCTTTAGTCTTTATCTTCGGTATACTTCTCGATTCTCATTTGCATGTAAGTATTTGTAAGAGTTTTGTTGATTAATCACTATGGTGGTGTTCAAGGAAAATGATTTCTTGGAACATAACTATAAGAGTGATTTCAAGAGATTTTTGGGGTCATAAACTCAAGAGGAGACCCGTTATGGGCTCTCTCAAGTTCGACCATCACCGGCTATGATCCAAAAGAGAGCCGGTGGAGTTTCTATGATATGATAATTTGATTTTTAAGCTTTGCATGTTATGGTTTCTTGAAAGATTGAAAAAGGGTTTTGTCTCTTTTGTTGAAACTCGAATGTGTGATTGATAAAATGGTTGTATTGATTGTTTTAGGAAGTAAATGGATATGTGTAAGTGATTGTTGTTTAGAAAATCAAAAATTAAGGTTTGTATGTAAGTTTTAATTCGGCTTTATGCTAATTAGAAAGAGGAATTGGATTTGATGAGTTGATCTTTGTAAACACTAAGCTTATATAGCCTAAAAATTGATTGCATGTTAGTTTTAAAGAAGATCAAGTTGTGCATGTCAATGTTTAGTCCTTGAGTTGTGAATTTGAGTCTTTCCGAATGGAAAATGAGTTTAAAAAGGGATTAATTGATGATTAAGTGGATGCATGTTGATTGAATGGATTGATTAAGTTGAAGTCACTAGGTAATGCATGGTTTGGTGTTTAAATGAATGGAATGATCTAGTAAAGGATTAAAATAAGTGGGAAATGTGATATATAACCTTGCATGTCAAAATTGATTCTTGCATGTTTGATTTATGGAAACCCCGAATGGGTCTTAGGAGTAAAAAGGTGGAATTAAGTTGGTTTAATGGCTAGTGAGAACTTGATTGCATGATAAAGATTGAGTGGTTTTTATGTTCGAATTTTGATAATTTAAAGAAAGTGTTGATTTCAATTTTTAATGTGTTTATGATTCGGATTTTTGATAAAAAAGGATTAGGTTAAGTGAGTAAATGACTCTTGTGATTTGCATTAGTTGTGCATGATTATATGAGATTGAAATTGAATATATATGGTTATGTTTTGTATGTATGGTTCGAATTAAGGAATAAAAGAAAAAGGAAATTAAATCGTTTGTTATTAAGAGCTATAAGGGATAGCTATGGTCGTAAAAGAGTTATATTAGTGTGATTTGAGAAATAGCTAAGGTTAAGCAAGTACGCTTTGATTGTTAAGTGTATAAGGATATAAAAGTTGCGAGAAAAGGGTTATGCTATATGCTATGTGTTATGTGCTTATGTGTATAAGCTATAATCGTATACTTGAATCAAAGATATAATCGAGTTATCGTATTGAGTGATCGTTCCGGGAACGAGAGTTGAGAATCTGATTAAGGTTTTGGTTTTAGATTGTAGATTCGGAACGTGAGGGCATTCAGGCTAGGAAATGAAAGGATATACTAGGTGGCAGTAGTTCAACCTTCAGGAAAGCAAATTCAGGCAAGTAACTCTGATTACTTGTGTAAATGGTTATAAAGAGAATGTTGTTCATACCATGTAGAGCATTGAACTATTTAATTATGAAACCTAAATATTGATTTGATATACCCTGCCTTTGTTCTTGATAAACAGTTATTGATAAGCTTAATGATTCAACCCTTTGATAATCTGTTCTTTCTGTTCAAGTTATTCATTGAGCCATAGATTATATTGAACCCTCTGATTATCCTTGTTAACCCTGTTTAATGATACCCTGTTTTCCTGATCACCCCATCGATCCCTAAACAGATGTTGATCCTTCTAACTTAAGTGCCTTGTTATCCTTGATATAAAATCCTTATGAATTGTTCCTTGTTTATCTTTGAATCACTCCCTGAACTTTGTTTCCTTAAAATCTGAATTAAGAATGAGTTTCGACTTGAAAGAGTCCAAATGATTTCAAATTCTTGGTAATGATAAAATGAGTTTTAGAAAACCTATTTGTTTTTCCAACTCAAGATTTTCCAAATGAATTCCTGATGAATTGGATTGGGATGTAAGAGGCTACTGGGACTAGTCCAGTTATGGTAAGAGGCTAGCGGGGCTAGTCCAATTTAAGGCTAAATTATGCCGATTGGTACCTTAAAGACCGGATGGAGGTCGGTACGGGCTGATCACCCGTATTATAATAAAATGGAAAGATAAAGTGATCCAATTAAGGGTTCTAATTGGTTATTTAAAAGGGAACTGAGACTTTCTGTTCAGTAAATTGATTCTTGAAAATGAAAATGGTTTTGAAAAGAGTTGATTATGTTAATGTGAAGCTTAAAGCTCAAGAACCCTGATTCTTGTATTTGTTGATCATATGATTGATTCCATATAATGAAATACTGTTGCTTTCCTCTATTGAAAGATCTATTCTGATCCTTTAATGATTTGTGATGAATGTCGGCTTTCGTCCTGCTTTGAGCCTCATTCCTTAAAAGCCCCACATTATTCCTCAAAACCTTTCCTTAACCCAAAAGATGGAAATCTGCCACCTAGATCAAATAAAGTAGAATGCCCTGAGATTGGTAAAGCATATTGTGAATTGATATTATAGAACTGCTGTATAGTCACTTGCTTAGTTTTATACTCATTTGTTTTGTTATAATCTAACCATGGCAGTTAAGCAAGAAGATGGACAGGCTTAGGCGCACTGCTCGTAAGAGCGTACCTGGTGGTCCCTACCGTGTTGAGGGCTTCCGGTTGCCTGAGCAGGTAGTGGTAATTATGAGTGAGCTCGTGCCTAGAAGGAAATGTTTAAAGATACAATGGGTTATGTATCGGTTCCCAGCCGGAATCGATATTGTTTATTTAGTAATATTTTGGGTTTGTAAGTTATATTTGGTAGTTGTAATCTTGTCTCATACTTTATCCTGTTGATCATGTTGGTAGTTAATCGGGGTTTATGCATATTTAATTACTAGATTAGAGGTGTGTGAGTCCTCATTTCCTAACCCCGAGATTGAGGGCGTCACAAGTTGGTATCAGAGCTACAGGATCTAGTCCCTGAGGCAAGTTAGGATTTAAAAGGGGTATTTTGGGAATATATCTATATCGCGAGAGAGTTCGACTCATATAGAGTTGAGTTAGACTATTAGGTATGGTCTAAGGAAAGTGTTTATTGGTGAAGTGGAAACTAGAGTTAGGGTGTGAGTTAGCTAGAAGCTTTATTTAACCCTAACATTGTTTCTTGGTTGCTGTTCTGTGTTTTCTCTCAGGATCCTAGTAGTGGTAGTGACTCAGACTCAGAGATTAGTTTGACTGGTACCCCTGTGGACCCCATTCCACCCTCTCCAGAGGAGCCTGTGTATGTTAGTTCAGACCCATAGGAGGACCCTTCTGAGAGTAGTAAGATCCCTATGCAGATTTCACCCTTGAGGCTAGATTCAGAGACCCCTGCCCCTGAGCCAGAGTCCGAGATGCCTAAGACTGTTCCTGTCAGTGTTGGTGGCAAGTTAGCCCAGGATCGAGACTTTGTGTACTCCCGCATTCCTGAGTTGGGAGCTTTGGTGGATAGGTTGATTCAAAATTCTAGGCAGAGGACTTCAGTAGTGATGGAGGAGTGGAGAGCTAGGATTCAGTTGGTGGAGCAGGTTGCCAGGAGGAGATTGGATGAGGGACCATCCACTAGTGATGTTGATGCTGAGGCCCGGAGGCTGCATAAGATCATTACACTACAAGAAAAAAGTCTATAGACATCGCTTTTTGACCGATGTCTATGTTGTTTCACAACCGATGTTGATGTCGGTGATGTCTATTCTAGACATCGGTGGATACCCGATGTCTATACTCGATTAGACATCGATTTTAGTTAAAAAACAGATGTCTGTTGTTGATTATTTACATAAAATGTTATAAATAAATTATTTAATAACTAAATTACACTTAATTAAACATGTTAAACACATCATGAGCTATGTTTTTTGTCACAAAAACATCGATAATTTTGACCGAGGTGATGTAAAATGGCATATTAAACATCTGTTCCTTTAATGAAAGGTGATGTCTAATTTGGCATATAGACATCACTTTTTTCTAGAATGAAGTGATGTCTATGTATCATTTAGACTTGAACATGTTAGTCTTTCACATCAGTTATTTGTCTGAAACTGATGTACATTGCGTTTTTTGACATCAATTTTGTTTGGTTAAAAGTGATGTTTATAATGTCACTTGACATCAGTTTTATCTTAAACAAAGTGATTTCTATGTTTCATTTAGACTTGAACCTGGATTTCTTTGACATCAGTGTTTTACCTAAAAGTGATGTACATTATCTTTTTTGACATCAGCTTTTCTTATATACATGTCAAGTGCTAAACACTGCTAACACAAAAAGAAATAAACAAGATTTATGTAAGACCATGTAAACGGGTAGCCGGTATATTGAAAATTTCTTCAATCAGTAGTAATATCTCTTAAACTCTCTCCTGCATAGCAGGTTTACTATACATACACCTAAACACTAATGACCATAAAAGTAAGACATGATGTATATGAACGATTAGCTGCCTAACATTTACAGATAAAACTCAGATGCCACTTTGTCATTCTGTACTCGTCTTTCATATTATCTTCTAAAAGAGCTCCATTAACTGCTGGACAACATCTGATGATCACGGAAAGTAAACACTGCATGTTATTAACTTTATACAAGCAAAGTTTATCCAAAAGTATAATGATCATAAGTTATATACCTATTGCATAGCCAGTAATGTTTAGTCCGGTAATAATAGACTCCGGATGGCGACCTCATGAGGAAGTGTTTAGGATATTGGAGACATTTGTTTGAGGAAGCTCTCCAGCCAAAAAGGAAGAGAACAAAGCAAGTGCACGAGAAGGCCGATAACTTGGAACAAAATGTCCGGATCCCCTTACAGTCACAAATGTCACATTTTCGTATCCAACTGCATATCCTCCCACCTTGAAAAACATCATCGAAGAAATTAGTGATTCGTGATTTGACAATTAGAGGAAGGGTTTTGTGTGTGCTTGCTGATAACGTAGTATTTG
The DNA here is from genome assembly GCF_009905375.1 of Apium graveolens. NCBI lineage: Eukaryota > Viridiplantae > Streptophyta > Magnoliopsida > Apiales > Apiaceae > Apium > Apium graveolens. The sequence continues at coordinate 132,437,429 of NC_133652.1, read as the reverse complement.
TACCTCAGCCTTAGTGAACCAGGGGTACCATTGTGTTTTGACTGTAGTTTGAAGATAGTCTATGGCATATCTTATTGTTGTCACTGACACTACGCCCTCCGTGTCCCCGCTGCATACTTAAACTCGATTTTAGTCATACAAATTCTTACAGTTCATAATGTTTCTAATTTCGAGAAACAAATTTGTTCACCTATATAGCCAGACACTGATGCCACTGTTCATAAGTTCCTTGATAACTGGCAAGACTGTTATTGGGGCTTCCGTATAATCAATTACACCACTACAGATAACAACGTTATATAATTAGTCAGAGTACCAATTGTAAGTCAAATAATTTTAAGATTAGATGATAAGCTGTGATTTAACAATCTACTAGATATGTGTACCTGCAAGATTCCCATGTCTTTGGAGGAATAGTGACATGAGGGCATCCATCTCTTGTCTAAGACGTTTTTATGATCAAAACCTCAGATAGAGCTTACAATAATTAACTTACATGAAACTCCAAAAGCAGCTTCCTTAACTTCAGACTAATTCTTCCGCAAAAAATAACTATTTCAAAGGTTTGGGGCTTTAATGAGCTTCAGCTCACACATTTACCCCTTAAGGTACACACTACAGAAGATATTCTCATTTGTATATAAGGACATCGCGTCCAGGCCCTATACCTATGTAATGAACGGGTACACCAACAAGCTCTTCTATTCTTTCCACGTAGTCACGTGCAGCCTTTGGCAGATCAGAGTAGTTTCTGATGGAAGAAATATCAGATTGCCAGCCAGGCATTTTTTCATATTCAACCTGAGGACAAAAGTATAAATAAACAATCAACAAAAACACAAGTCTTTCAGCATAGTGATACACCAGGAGCTGTAGCTTCAGCATGATAGACTATGCAGGTAGGATGGAACAAGTACAGCTTAGTCAGGCAAAATACAGTCATATCGGGCTTCATTACAAAAAAGAGATACACTATCAAGATGACTCATTCGGTTTGATATAGGAAATAATTAGTTTTGGTAACAGGGAATCCTTCATGAATATAAGGTATTGAAATGTAAAACAAGATGGATCAATCGGGCTGTATATTGCAAAGAGCTTTAAAGCAGTAAATTTTAATATGTTCAGTTGGAAAAATGGAAATAGATAGCACATAAGATGAATTTGTTACTTCATTTGATTAACATTTAAATCATAACACCTGACAAAAAAAATCATAATATGTATGTTACAATTATTTGCCTTTCATGGATTTTTACAACTTGTTCCTTCTCACGTGTTTGCTCATTCCACTCACCTTCACAAATCTTTCATCATCTTTTACCAATAATCTATCAGATCTACTACTATAGTCTCTTATCTCCCTCCCTTCTATTTTTTACTTTCCTTCAGACGTGATACTGTCAGTATCAATCTTAGAGTAGTAAGGCACATGCAATAGGTAGTAAAGCATGTGACCAGTAGTAATCTATTATTCCTTTAAATTGAGTTTCCTCGTCTATGTATGCGTTACCAATCTGCAAATTAAGGTACTCCATGTCAGTTATCATTGTTCATGTTTTATACGTGCTACCATGTGATCATTTAATTGCTTCAAGAAAGAAACTCACAGCAATTCCTACTAGATTGAAGAAAAAGCCTTCAGTTTCATATTTTCTACTATGCAGTATGGCATGCACTTTATATTGAGAAACTATACTTCTATAGGATCCTATATTTACCTCCATTTAGCCATAGAACTAAAGGCTGGCTAGAAGAATTTTCAGACTGCGCAAGATAGTAGAATAGTGCTCTTCCAGCAACCGGATCTACTGTGAAATATCAGGAGTATTGATCAAAAGTTGCTCCATCAGGTTGCCCTGGCAATGAATCCAACTTGTCAGCTTCCTTCAATCCATCTTGAGATCCAATATACACAGGTGAATACTCATCTTTTAGACCCTCATCACGGAAAGTAGATATCCTTTTCGACTTCTGAGCTTTGATAAGCTTTTCAAGAGGGTTATTTCCATTTGCACTATAACATTGTACAGAAGCCACAAGGCATAGTAAAGAAAGTGATAAAAGATGTGCAATATTTGTCATTATTGACTGCTAGATACAGAAACTATAGCTAGCTTTGTTGATGGTGGTAACATTAATATGGTTGTCATTATTGAACATATATGACTATAAATAGAGTAAAATGTGATGTATATAAAGAACATGATACCTAGAGTCTTGAAGTTTGACAAATTTTTGATTGATAGAATCACATACCTCTACTAGCCGAATTTGTAGAATCTGTATCCTGGTTTATTTTTAAGTTTGAGAGTCTTGAGTGACTAATAGTTCCTGATGGCCTGCGATGTCCAGCCTGTGTTTGGTGGCTATGGTTTAATGAGCTTCCCTTACGAGCATCTGCTCGGGAAGCCAACTTACGTGATGATTCTTTGTAAACTGCACATACTGAAGTGTTATATAATGGGACAACACGTATTCTATTAAATATTGATATTTTAGGCTAAAAAGACTTCACTTGTTAACTCAGAACCGGATGTATTTGCCCATGGTGGAAGAGCTCTCTGGCTCTGAGTGGTAGTCGTTGTTGGGCTTGGCTTGCCTAAATCATTATCTAAAGTGGATGCTCCAGTAGAATCCAAGGGAATTTGATCATACATTGACCTAACCAAGTCTAAATCCTAATCAAGCTCACTATCATCATTTGATGAAATGATTTCTACAGGTTCCATTTCCATTTAAGCCATGAGATATATGCTCCTTCACTACTAAAACCCACCTGCAGACTGTAACTAAAATCACTAAAGTTCCGGAATATAACAAGAAAAATAAAATCCACTAATCAGACCATAATATCAAAAACATCAAGCAAAACAACATCATTTTTTACATGCCTAAAATACTACATTCCAATTACAAAAATATAAAACCTCTACAATTCCGCAACAAAGCTATAAAAATCATCAAACCAAATTAACCACCCGATAAATACCAAATCAAACATAAAATCAGTCATCAAGCAAAATGGCTTCAGGATATTTAAGTAAAATGTGATTTCTTCTCAACACCGAGAACGATAGTATCACTACCTCTAACATCGACGGAGGCGTTACCTTTATGGACAGCTTCGATAGCGTATTTCACTTGAAGTAGATGACCCTCCGGTGAGAACACGTTCATTGCTCTGTCATATCGAGCCATCTCTCCTTTATTAATTCTAACAAATCAAAGTAAAAAAAACATAAAACTAAGTATGACATTAAACGGACCTAGATCGCAAAGAATTTCATATTTAGCTTTTGTGTGGTAGAAAGAATATCCAGAACATGAAGCCATGTATCATGATTGGTTTGCAATTCCTGTATAAAACAAATTCAAAATAATTAGTAACACCATACAGTATTTCAATTTGGATTTTTATTGTAAGAAATCCCCAATTCTAAAAACTAGGGTTTCGATTTAAAGGATTTTGATTAAAAAACTAGGGTTTCGATTTAAAAAACCAGGGTTTCAATTAATGCAAAGAAGACCAATTAATTTTACTTTATAATATGAAAACGAAAAGAGAAATAACCTAATTGAAAGAGAGAGAGAGAGATGATGAGCGAAGAGAGTAGAGAAAGCTGAGAGGAAAAGAGAGCATATCAGATGTGGTGAGAGGTGGTGAGCAGCAGTGAGTGAGAGATGAGAAGGGTGTGTTCTTATCAGAGAGAGAGCTGTGAGAGAGAGCTGTGAGAGACAGAGAGAGCTGTGAGAGAGATGTGAGAGAGATGTGAGAGGGAGTGAGAATGAGAGAGTTTTTATTTAATTTGAGAGGGGGAAACCTAAAATTGTCAAGGAGGGAATAAAAATTTTGTTAAGGGGGAAAAGAATTGGGGAGGCCGCGCGTTCCATTTTTAAAAACTCAACTTAAGACATCGGTTTTCAAATAGACGGTGTCTTAAAAATAGAAAGACATCGAATAAACACGGGGTGATGTCAATTATGTTTGAGACATCAGTGGCATCAGTGACCGATGTCTAATGTGTGATGTCTATTAACATTTTTCTTGTAGTGTTAGCTGGATGTTGGTTGTGTTGAGGGAGATTCTAGATGATTAGACGGGACTGTTGGTTGAACCCGTAGATTGTTGTTTTTTTTCAGCGTCGGTAGGCTTTGGGATACTTGGTCAGATGCCGGGATCCCTTTTTCATTTATTTTGTTGTATTTCAGATCTGTATCGTAGTAGTAGTTGTTGGAAGTTAGGGGTAGATAGGGGGATATTTTCCAGTTTTTCCTCTTTTTAACCCTGCTATATTATTGTACCTTATTTCAGAACCTGTGATAGCCAGAACTATCTTTATGTACCTTTTGTTTAAATAAATCCATTGTCTTGCTTTCCATTGTGCACCCTAATTATCTCATAAACTGTTCTCAATACCATGTTTTAATACAACCATGTTTTCGTATAACCATGTTTAAAGCTCATAAAATCCTATTATGTGACATGATAAAACAACACTGATATGAGAATTATGTAGTAATAGGATTGCATGTGCAAATTGGGTAAAACTTAAAACCCATAAAAGAGATTTCATAGAAACTGTTGTTATATATATGCCATACCATCGTATTGCTAAATAATTGCTCAATCAGGTTTGTAAGAAATGGCCAACTCACCAGATCATCAAGAAGAAGAAATTCCCACCCAAGACCCAGAAGTAAACCAGAAACCACCATGATGAGCAGACTTGCTCAGCTTTTGCAACAACCTGTGGCCCCCAAAGTTGGAAACTTTAAGCACTTTCAATTTATTCATCCCCCAGAGTTCTTAGGTTTTCCAGACCCGATTAAAGCGCAGTCGTGGTTGAGAGAAATGGAAAAAGCTTTTGAGTTAGCAGAAGTTAAGGACGATAAGAAAGCTCAGTATGCAAGTTATTATCTGAAAGATGAGGCAAGTTTCTGGTGGGAGTTTTCAAAGGCGTTGTTGGAAGGCAAAGACTTATCTTGGGAGAAGTTCACCGAGATGTTTCTGGAGAAGTATTTGCCAAGCTACATGCATGATCAGTTGGAGATGAAATTTCTGGATCTTAGACAAGAGGATATGTCAGTAGCGGAATATGAAGTGAAGTTTTCGGAATTGTCTAGATTCGTACCTGAGTACGTGAATACAGAGGCGAAGAAGGCTAAGAGGTTCCAGCAGGGACTTAAGCCGTGGATTAGGAGTCAAATAGCAATGTTGAAGATCAAGAATTATGCTGCTTTGGTTCAAAAAGCAATGATAGTGGAAGGTGAGCGAGAAGCTGAAAGAAGAGAAAACGAAGGAAGAAAAAGAAAGTTTGAAAGCTCTGAGCAAGAGCAAGGAAGCTCGAAGTTCAGAGGGAATTTGGGAAGAATGGTGGAGGTCAGAACCACAAGTTCCAGAAGTTTAAACCCGGCAACGGAGCTCAGAAGAACCGCTTCCAGAAAACTGGAAAACCAGGGAAGGATAGCAGACCCCGGATTCAAGAATGCAGGAATTGTGGAAAGAGACACCCGGGAAGGTGTAATAATCTGGATATAACGTGTTTTAAGTGCAACCAGAAGGGGCATTACTCTTCAGAATGCCCAAGTGGAGCGAGGAAGCCTGATTCGGCTTGTTTCAAGTGTGGTAAAGTGGGCCATATGGCCAGGAATTGCAAGGAGCCTGTTCAGAAGGCTAATATTCTCAGGATTGCTGGACCGCCGTCTCTCCCAGCACCATCAGCTCAACCTAGAGCTAGGACCTTTAACATGACGATGAAAGATGTGGTGCAAGATGTGGACGTGGTAGCAGGTATGCTTGTTATTAATTCAGTAGAAGTAAAAGTTTTGATGGATTCTGGAGTAACTAGATCTTTTATCTCTGAAAGTATTCTTGATAAGTTAAATTGTGTTGCGTACCCTCTAGAATCTAATTTGATTATATAGGTAGCCAATCAAGAGAAAGTTATTGCTAGCAAGATTTGTCCTGATTGTGATGTGACTATAGAAGGTCGGCACTTTTCTGCTAACTTAATTCCCTTTAAGTTAGGAGAATTTGAGGTCATACTAGGAGTGGATTGGTTGTCAAACCATGAAGCGCAAATAGAATGTAAAAGTAAAAAGGTGAAGTTAAGAACCAAGGAGGGTGAAGAGGTTATATTTAAAGGAAAGAGGCAGGAGAAGAAATTTCTAACGGCTATTGAGGCAAGAAGATTAATATGTCAAGGATGTGAAGTTTATTTGGCTTATGTCATGGATGTGGAGAAAGAATCTGTAAGGATCGAGGATATTCCGGTAGTAAGCAATTTTCCGGATGTATTTCCTGATGAATTTCCTGGACTACCTTCAGATAGAGAGATTGAGTTTACGATTGATTTGGCTCCTGGTACGCAACCAGTGTCAAAAGCTCCCTATCACATGGCGCCAGTCGAGATGAAGAAATTGGCAGCTCAGTTGCAAGAATTGTTGGACAAAGGAGTGATCCGACCGAGTGTATCCCCGTGGGGCCCACCAGTGTTATTTATAAAGAAAAAGGATGGAAGTATGAGGTTGTGCATTGATTACCGCGAACTGAATAAGTTGACGATCAAGAATAAATACCCTCTACCGCGGATCGATGACTTGTTTGACCAGTTAAAAGGAGCTTCGTGTTTCTCGAAGATTGATTTAAGATCTAGGTATCATCAGTTAAAGATCAAAGCGGAAGATATACCCAAGACAGCGTTCTGAACGAGATACGGACATTATGAGTTTTTGGTAATGGCATTTGGCTTGACGAATGCGCCAGCTGTATTTATGGATCTTATGAACAGAGTGTTCAAGCAGTATTTGGATAAGCTCGTTATTGTGTTTATCGACGATATACTGATTTACTCCAAGACTGAAGAAGATCATAAGGAACATTTGAGGATTTCCTTGGAAATTCTGTGAAAAGAGAAGCTGTATGCTAACTTTTTAAAGTGCGAATTTTGGCTAAAGGAAGTGTAATTTCTTGGTCATATAGTTAATAAAGAAGGAATCAAAGTGGACCCAGCCAAGATAGAAGCTGTAATGAATTGGGAAAGACCCAAGACTCCTACGGAAGTCAGAAGTTTTCTAGGATTAGCCAGATATTACAGGAGATTTGTGCAAGATTTTTCTAAGATCGTTGTTCCGTTAACAAAGTTGACGAGAAAGAACGAGAAGTTTGTTTGGACAGAAAAGTGTGAGGGAAGTTTTCAAGAATTAAAGAGGAGACTGGTAACCACCCCAGTGTTGGTATTACCAGATGATAAAGGGGAATTCGTGATATTCAGTGATGCTTCATATAAAGGACTTGGATGCGTGTTAATGCAACACGGGAAGGTAATAACATACGCGTCAAGGCAACTCAAGCCGCACGAGCAAAAGTATCCAACGCATGATTTGGAATTGGCAGCAATTATATTTGCCCTTAAGATTTGGAGGCATTATTTGTACGGGGAAAAGTGCGAGATTTACACGGATCATAAAAGTTTAAAGTATATCTTTACTCAGAAAGAATTGAATATCCGACAAAGAAGGTGGTTGGAATTGATCAAAGATTATGATTGTGCGATAAACTATCATCCTGGAAAGGCAAATGTGGTAGCTGATGCTTTAAGTCGAAAAGAAAGGTTGAATATGTTAACGTCATCAGAAGGATTGATCAAGGACTTTGAAAAGATGGAAATAGAGGTGCAGACTCCAGAATGTGGAGGTGAAGCTATATATGCAATGTTATTTCAACCCGAGATTTTTGAAAAGATTCGATGCTGTCAAGAGCAAGTGATGAATCGTGAAAAAGATAAGTTGACGGGAGAAGAAATTAAATCTCAAAAGAATGGAAAAGGGATATACCGTGTTAACTCACATATTTGGATACCTAATGTCATGGAACTAAAGCACGAGATTTTGCAAGAAGCGCATAACTCGAGATTTTCAATTCACCCTGGGAGTACGAAGATGTACCAGGATTTAAAAGAAAGTTATTGGTGGCCAAACATGAAAAAGGAAATTACGGAATGGATAAGTAAATGTTACACGTGCCAAAGAGTCAAAGCGGAACATCAAAGGCCAAGCGGATTGCTTCAGCCACTGGACATACCCGAATGGAAATGGGAGCATATAGCGATGGATTTTGTGGTAGGATTACCTAAAACCAAGTCAAATCATGATGCGATTTGGGTGGTAATCGATCGGTTGACAAAGTCAACACATTTCTTGCCGATAAATGAAAGGTTTTTGTTGGAAAAGTTGGTCAAATTGTATTTGGATGAGATTGTGATGTGCCATGGAGTTCATGTATCTATCGTATCTGATAGAGACCCAAGGTTTAATTTGAGATTTTGGCGACAATTCCATGATCATCTGGGAATGAAGTTGAAAATGAGTACGACATATCATCCCCAGACAGACGGACAAAGTGAAAGGACAATTCAGACAATTGAAGATATGTTGCGAACCTGTGCAATAGACTTCAAAGGAAATTGGGATGATCATTTTCCCTTAATTGAGTTTTCCTACAACAATAGTTATCACGCGAGTATTGGCATGCCGCCTTATGAAGTGTTGTATGGAAGAAAGTGTAGGTCCCCTACTTATTGGGACGAAGTTGGTGAGCGCAAATTAATTGGCCCAGAGTTAGTTCAACAAACGAAGGAAAAGGTCGAAATGATTCGAAAAAGATTAATTGCATCTCAAGATCGACAAGCAAAGTACGCAAATCAAGAACGTAAGGATGTGCAATTTGAAACTGGAGACAAAGTCTTATTAAAGATATCTCCTTGGAAAGGATTAACTCGATTCAGAAAGAAAGGAAAGTTGAGTCCTAGGTATATAGGATCATTTGAAGTATTGCGTCAAGTTGGGAAAGTGGCATATGAATCGGCGCTACCTCCGCAAATGCAACATCTGCACAATGTATTTCATGTATCTCTTCTGAAGAAGTATACTACTGATGCGAGCCATGTGATCGAGTTGGAACCAGTGGAAATCCAACCAGATTTGTCCTATGTGGAACAGTCAGTTCGAATTTTGGATCGAAAAGAAAGGACACTTAGAAATAAAGTTGTACCTCTAGTTAGAGTGTTATGGAGAAATCCATTAGTCGAAGAATCGACTTGGGAGTTAGAAAGAGAAATGAAAGAAAAGTATCCACATCTATTTGCTTAGATTAGATTCTGGGGACAGAATCCATTTAAAGAGGGTAGATTGTGATGACTGAGAATTTTTCGACGTAATTAAGTCAATAAAGTATGTGTTATGTGATGTGATTATAATTATGTGACTAAGTGCTGATTAATTGTCTTTTCTGTATATTAGAATATAGGAGCGTAGATAAAAACGTTCCAATTTTAAGAGTCATCTTAGAAGTTAAGTTGTGGTGTCGGGCCGTCAGGTAGAACGGAACCCGTCCTAATAAGGAGTTAAAGAATATAAAATATGAATTATGTGTGATTAAATGAAATGAATGTGTAAATAAAGTATTTCATCCTAAGTGACGTGTCAATTGATAATGATAATGAGAAGCGTAATCGAAACGCTGAGCGTCGGGCCGTCAGGTTGAACGTGACCCGGTACGCGTAGAAAAGGATAAAGATTAAAGAAGGATATATTCTATGATTAGACCTGAGTCGTTATGTGATTATATATGTGAGATTGTTTTCTGTGTGCATGGCTATGTATTTTGTGACAATTTTTATGAATTTTAAAGGGATTATGTGATTTAAATAAAGGTTTAATTAACCTTCGCGCATTTTTATAAAATCATCCGAGTAAGATAAAAACATGGGAGTTGTTCTGATATCTTCTTAGCAGTCCCAGAGACTTTTTAAAAATGATGAGTGGAATTATTTGATGGTCTTTGCATTTTTAAATTGATTTTATGTGGAAAATGTTATTATTAAAACAAGCTTGCGAAATTCATATAAAATTAACCGTCTGCTCAAAAATCTATTATGAGTAATGGTTAAAAAGCTAATTTCGAGGCCTACGTATTAAAATTGTCATTTTCAATAATTCTCGACTTCCCGAGAGAGATATATTTTATATTTAAATTTTGTTGCATTTGAGTAAAAAGAAAAGGGATAATGAGCATAAAATGGAATTAGTAGATTACAAGTTTGCCCTTGTTTTTAATGGTATATAAACCCACTTCCCTTCCCCCCCCCCTTTTTCTTTTTCCTCCCGTGCAACCACTTTCCCCTTCTCTTTTCTTTTCTTTCTCTCTCGAACACTCTCACTCTCTCTCTCAGCTCTCTCCATCTCTCATCTTTCTCACTTGCATGCAACCCTCAAAACTTACTCAAACTCAAAGATATTGCTACCTTTAGTCTTTATCTTAGGTATACTTCTCGATTCCCATTTACATGTAAGTATTTGTAAGAGTTTTATTGATTAATCACTATGGTGGTGTTCAAGGAAAATGATTTCTTGGAACATAACTATAAGAGTGATTTTAAGAGATTTTTGGGGTAATAAACTCGAGAGGAGACCCGTTATGGACTCTCTCAAGTTCGACCATCACCGGCTATGATCCAAAGGAGATCTGGTGGAGTTTCTATGATATGATAATTTGATTTTTAAGCTTTGCATGTTATGGTTTCTTGAAAGCTTGAAAAAGGGTTTTATTTCTTTTGTTGAAACTCGAATGTGTGATTGATAAAATGGTTACATTGATTGTTTTAGGAATTAAATGGATGTGTGTAAGTGATTATTGTTTAGAAAATCAAAAATTAAGGTTTGCTTGTGAGTTTTAATTCGGCTTTATGCTAATTAGAAAGAGGAATTGGATTTGATGAGTTGATCTTAGTAAACACTAAGCTTATATAGCCTAAAAAGTGATTGCATGTTAGTTTTAAAGAAGATCAAGTTGTGCATGTCAATGTTTAGTCCTTGAGTTGTGAATTTGAGTCTTTTCGAATGGAAAATGAGTTTAAAAAGGGATTAATTTGATGATTAAGTGGATGCATGTTGATTGAATGGATTGATTAAGTTGAAGTCACTAGGTAATGCATGGTCTGGTGTTTAAATGAATGGAATGATCTAGTAAAGGATTAAAACAAGTGGGAAATGTGATATATAACCTTGCATGTCAAAATTGATTCTTGCATGTTTGATTTATGGAAAACCCGAATGGGTCTTAGGAGTAAAAAGGTGGAATTAAGTGGGTTTAATGGCTAGTGAGAACTTGATTGCATGATAAAGATTGAGTGGTTTTTATGTTCGAATTTTGATAATTAAAAGAAAGTGTTGATTTCGATTTTTAATGTGTTTATGATTCGGATTTTTGATAAAAAAGATGAGGTTAAGTGAGTAAATGACTCTTGTGATTTGCATTAGTTGTGCATGATTATATGAGATTGAAATTGAATATATATGGTTGTGTTTTGTATGTATGGTTCGAATTAAGGAATAAAAGAAAAAGGAAATTAAATCGTTTGTTATTAAGAGCTATAAGGGATAGCTATGGTCGTAAAAGAGTTATATTAGTGTGATTTGAGAAATAGCTAAGGTTAAGCAAGTACGCTTTGATTGTTAAGCGTATAAGGATATAAAAGTTGCGAGAAAAGGGTTATGCTATATGCTATGTGCTTATGTGTATAAGTTATAATCGTATACTCGAGTCAAAGATATAATCGAGTTATCGTATTGAGTGATCGTTCCGGGAACGAGAGTTGAGAATCTGATTAAGGTTTTGGTTTTGGATTGTAGATTCGGAGCGTGAGGGCATTCAGGCTAGGAAAAAAAAGGATATACTAGGTGGCAGTAGGTCAACGTTCAGGAAAGCAAATTCAGGCAAGTAACTCTGATTACTTGTGTAAATGGTTATAAAGAGAATGTTGTTCATACCATGTAGAGTATTGAACTATTTAATTATGAAACCTTGATATTGATTTGAGATACCCTGCCTTTGTTCTTGATAAATAGTTATTGATAAGCTTAATGATTCAACCCTTTGATAATCTGTTCTTTCTGTTCAAGTTATTCATTAAGCCATGGATTATATTGAACCCTCTGATTATTCTTGTTAACCCTGTTTAATGATACCCTGTTTTTCTGATCACCCCATCGATCCCTAAACAGATGTTGATCCTTCTAACTTAAGTGTCTTGTTATCCTTGATACAAAATCCTTATGAATTGTTCCTTGTTTATCTTTGAATCACTCCCTGAATAAAAAGAAAAGGGACAATGAGCATAAAATGGAATTAGTAGATTACAAGTTTGCCCTTGTTTTTAGTGGTATATAAACCCACTTCCCTTCCCCCCTTTTTCTTTTTCCTCCCGTGCACCCACTTTCCCCTTCTCTTTTCTTTTCTTTCTCTCTCGAACACTCTCACTCTCTCTCGGCTCTCTCCATCTCTCATCTTTCTCACTTGCATGCAACCCTCAAAACTTACTCAACCTCAAAGATATTACTACCTTTAGTCTTTATCTTCGGTATACTTCTCGATTCTCATTTGCATGTAAGTATTTGTAAGAGTTTTATTGATTAATCACTATGGTGGTGTTCAAGGAAAATGATTTCTTGGAACATAACTATAAGAGTGATTTTAAGAGATTTTTGGGGTCATAAACTCGAGAGGAGACCCGTTATGGACTCTCTCAAGTTCGATCATCACCGGCTATGATCCAAAGGAGATCCGGTGAAGTTTCTATGATATGATAATTTGATTTTTAAGCTTTGCATGTTATGGTTTCTTGAAAGCTTGAAAAAGGGTTTTATTTCTTTTGTTGAAACTCGAATGTGTGATTGATAAAATGGTTACATTGATTATTTTAGGAATTAAATGGATGTGTGTAAGTGATTGTTGTTTACAAAATCAAAAATTAAGGTTTGCATGTGAGTTTTAATTCGGCTTTATGCTAATTAGAAAGAGGAATTGGATTTGATGAGTTGATCTTAGTAAATACTAAGCTTATATAGCCTAAAAAGTGATTGCATGTTAGTTTTAAAGAAGATCAAGTTGTGCATGTCAATGTTTAGTCCTTGAGTTGTGAATTTGAGTCTTTTCGAATGGAAAATGAGTTTAAAAAGGGATTAATTTGATGATTAAGTGGATGCATGTTGATTGAATGGATTGATTAAGTTGAAGTCACTAGGTAATGCATGGTTTGGTGTTTAAATGAATGGAATTTTCTAGTAAAGGATTAAAACAAGTGGGAAATGTGATATATAACCTTGCATGTCAAAATTGATTCTTGCATGGTTGATTTATGGAAAACCCGAATGGGTCTTAGGAGTAAAAAGGTGGAATTAAGTGGGTTTAATGGCTAGTGAGAACTTGATTGCATGATAAAGATTGAGTGGTTTTTATGTTCGAATTTTTATAATTAAAAGAAAGTGTTAATTTCGATTTTTAATGTGTTTATGATTCGGATTTTTGATAAAAAGGATGAGGTTAAGTGAGTAAATGACTCTTGTGATTTGCATTAGTTGTGCATGATTATATGAGATTGAAATTGAATATATATGGTTGTGTTTTGTATGTATGGTTCGAATTAAGGAATAAAAGAAAAAGGAAATTAAATCGTTTGTTATTAAGAGCTATAAGGGATAGCTATGGTCGTAAAAGAGTTATATTAGTGTGATTTGAGAAATAGCTAAGGTTAAGCAAGTACGCTTTGATTGTTAAGCGTATAAGGATATAAAAGTTGCGAGAAAAGGGTTATGCTATATGCTATGTGCTTATGTGTATAAGCTATAATCGTATTCTCGAGTCAAAGATATAATCGAGTTATCGTATTGAGTGATCGTTCCGGGAACGAGAGTTGAGAATCTGATTAAGGTTTTGGTTTTGGATTGTAGATTCGGAGCGTGAGGGCATTCAGGCTAGGAAAAAAAAGGATATACTAGGTGGCAGTAGGTCAACGTTCAGGAAAGCAAATTCAGGCAAGTAACTCTGATTACTTGTGTAAATGGTTATAAAGAGAATGTTGTTCATACCATGTAGAGTATTGAACTGTTTAATTATGAAACCTTGATATTGATTTGAGATACCCTGCCTTTGTTCTTGATAAATAGTTATTGATAAGCTTAATGATTCAACCCTTTGATAATTTGTTCTTTCTGTTCAAGTTATTCATTAAGCCATGGATTATATTGAACTCTCTGATTATCCTTGTTAACCCTGTTTAATGATACCCTGTTTTTCTGATCACCCCATCGATCCCTAAACAGATGTTGATCCTTCTAACTTAAGTGTCTTGTTATCCTTGATACAAAATCCTTATGAATTGTTCCTTGTTTATCTTTGAATCACTCCCTGAACTTTGTTTCCTTAAAATCTGAATTAAGAATGAGTTTCGACTTGAAAGAGTCCGAATGATTTCAAATTCTTGGTAATGATAAAATGAGTTTTAAAAAACCTATTTGTTTTTCCAACTCAAGATTTTCCAAATGAATTCTTGATGGATTGGATTGGGACGTAAGAGGCTAGTGGGACTAGTCCAGTCATGGTAAGAGACTAGCGGGGCTAGTCCAACTTAAGGCTGAAATTATGCCGATTGGTACCTTAAAGACCGGATGGAGGTCGGTACGGGCTGATCACCCGTATTATAATAAAATGGAAAGATAAAGTGATCCAATTAAGGGTTCTAATTGGTTATTTAAAAGGGAACTGAAACTTTTTGTTCAGTAAATTGATTCTTGAAAATGACAATGGTTTTGAAAAGAGTTGATTATGTTAATGTGAAGCCTAAAGCTCAAGAACCCTAATTCTTGCATTTGTTGATCATATGATTGATTCCATATAATGAAATACTGTTGCTTTCCTCTATTGAAAGATCTATTCTGATCCTTTAATGATTTGTGATGAATGTCGGCTTTCGTCCTGCTTTGAGCCTCGTTCCTTGAAATCCCCACATTATTTCTCAAAACCTTTCCTTAACCCAAAAGATGGAAATCTGCCACCTAGATCAAATAAAGTAAAATGCCCTGAGATTGGTAAAGCATACTGTGAATTGATATTATAGAACTGCGGTATAGTTACTTGCTGAGTTTTATACTCATTTGTTTTGTTATAATCTAACCATGGCAGTTAAGCAAGAAGATGGCCAAGCTTAGGCGCACTGCTCATAAGAGCGTACCTGGTGGTCCCTACCGTGTTAAGGGCTTCCGGTTGCCAGAGCAGGTAGTGGTAATTATGAGTGAGCTTGCGCCTAGAAGGAAATGTTTAAAGATATAATGGGTTATCTGTCGATTCCCAGCCGGAATCGATATTGTTTATTTAGTAATATTTTGGATTTGTAAGTTATATTTGGTAGTTGTAATCTTGTCTCATACTTTATCATGTTGATCCTGCTGGTAGTTAATCGGGGTTTATGCATATTTAATTACTAGATTAGAGGTGTGTGAGTCCTCATTTCCTAACCCCGAGATTGAGGGCGTCACACAAATGAGGTCAAACCTAAGAAACCAAAGAAGAAAGCTAACAAGGCAGGACCCAAGGAAACTTGGGTACCAAAATCAACTTGATTTGATTTTGATGTGTACAGGGAAACAGAAAGAATCTTTGGTACCTGGATAGTGGTTGTTCAAGACACATGACTGGAGATTCTACCATGCTCACAGAGTTCAAGGAGAGAGCTGGCCCAAGTATTACCTTTGGAGATGACAGCAAGGGTTATACTGTGGGATATGGCTTGATTTCAAAATACAATGTCATCATTGAGGAGGTTGCCCTAGTGGATGATCTCAAGCATAATTTGTTGAGTATCAGCCAGCTTTGTGATAAGGGCAATTCAGTAACCTTCAACTCAGAAGCCTGTGTTGTGATAAACAAAAGAAGCAACAAAGTAGTTCTCACTGGAGTGAGAAAAGGAAATGTGTATCTAGCTGACTTCAACTCATCAAATGCAGAATATTAAAGCAAGTCACGATGAAAGTTGGCTATGGCACAAGAAGCTGTCCCATCTAAACTTCAAGACCATGAATGAGCTTGTCAAGAAAGAACTGGTTAGAGGTATTCCTCAAGTAGAGTTTTCTAAGGATGGACTGTGTGATGCCTGCCAAAAAGGAAAGCAGATTAAAGCATCATTCAGAAAGAAGCTTGATTCAACAATTGAAGAACCTTTGTAATTGCTACACATGGATTTGTTTGGACCAGTCAATGTGTTGTCCATCTCAAGGAAAAGATTTTGCGTAGTAATTATAGATGATTTCTCAAAGTTCTCTTGGACATATTTCCTAAAGTCTAAATATGAGGCTAGTGAAATCATTATCAATCACATAAGGCAAGTCAATAATCATCCTGGTTTCAAAGTAAGAAGAATCAGGAGTGATAATGGAACTGATTTCAAGAATTATGTGATAAGATCATTTTGTGAAGAGAATGTAATAATGCATGAGTTTTCTGCAGCAAGAACCCCACAACAAAATGGAGTGGTAGAAAGGAAAAATAGTTCTCTTATTGAAGTCGCAAGGACAATGCTTGAAGAATCAAAGTTACCAACATATTTCTGGGCTAAAGCTGTGAACACTGCCTGCTACACTCAGAATATTTCTTTGGTGAATTAAGCAAAATGCATGACACCATATCAATTGTTCAAGAACAAGAAGTCAACTCTAAATTTTCTTCATGTCTTTGGCTGCAAATGTTATATCTTGAGAAATCAGACTGATCAACATGGGAAGTTTGATGCTAAGGCAGATGAAGAAATTTTTGTTGGATATGCTGTGGAAAAAGTATATAGAGTCTAAAATTTAAGAACCAACATTGTTATGGAATCAATACATGTTATGTTTGATGATAAAAAGATTGAAGGACTGCAAGATGAAGATTCTCATGAGAGTCTCAAATTTGATAATGTGGAGATGGTTAGTGATGATAGTGATCATGAAAGTGATCAGGAAACAATGGAAAAGGATAATGCAGAAAAATCTACTACAAATGAAGCACAAAATTCAACACCTGTCGAGTTGGAAAATGCTTCATCCGTCGGGAGACAATCTGCTTTATCCGTTGGGCGACAATCAGCCTCATCCGTCGGACACAAAGTGCACCATCCGTCGGGTCATCAAAAGAAGCTGAAAGTCAGAATAGATCACTTACAGAAAATTCTCCTTTCTCAAATCAAAGATTCACAAACTCAGGGGGAGTTTCTAATAATCAAAACTCACTCACACATCAAGACAACAATGAGGCCTCTTCATCTAGAGCTAATCTACCTCAACAAAGAAAATGGACAAAAGATCACGCCTTTGAGCTCATCATTGATGATGTATCTTCTAGATTTCAAACAAGGAGAGCAACTCAAGAAGAATGTCTATATAGCAGCTTCCTATCAAAGGAAGAACCAAAGAAGGTAGAAGAAGCTTTGTTGGATCCTGATTGGCTTTTAGCTATGCAGAAGGAGCTAAACCAATTTGAAAGGAATAAAGTATGGAAGCTGGTACCCAAGCATAAAGGAAAGAATCCAATTGACACCAAATGGGTATTAAGAAACAAGATGGTTGAAAATGGCATAGTAGTAAGGAACAAAGCTAGATTGGTTGCTAAGGGATATTTTCAACAAGAAGGAATAGATTTTGATGAAACTTTTGCTCCTGTTGCAAGACTTGAAGCCATCAGAATTTTCTTAGCCTATGCAGCTCATGCCAATTTCAAGGTCTATCAAATGGATGTCAAACGTGCATCTTTGAATGGAGATTTGGAGGAGGAAGTCTATGTTAGTCAGCCTCCTGGTTTTGAAGATCCAAACCTCCCAAATCATGTTTACTACCTTTTGAAAGCACTTTATGGACTGAAGCAAGCATCTAGAGCCTGGTATGACACTT
The DNA here is from genome assembly GCF_009905375.1 of Apium graveolens. NCBI lineage: Eukaryota > Viridiplantae > Streptophyta > Magnoliopsida > Apiales > Apiaceae > Apium > Apium graveolens. Next base: position 132,419,669 of record NC_133652.1, on the reverse strand, counting down.
TATCAAAGTTTATTTTGGAAAATCACTCCACAAGAGGTACTTTTGATAAAACTTTATTCTTTGGAAATGTTAATGGCTCTATTATACTTGTTCAAATTTATGTAGATGATATTATATTTGGATCCACAGATGAAAAACTTTGAAAAAAGTTTTCCAAATTGATGCAAAGTAAGTATGAAATGAGCATGATGTGAGAACTAACTTACTTTCTTGGTTTGAAAGTTAAGCAAGTTAGTGATGGAATATTCATTAGTCAAACTAAATACATTCATGATCTTTTAAAGAAGTTTGATTTAATGGATCGCACATCTGCAAAAACTCCCATGGCCACTGCAACTAAGCTTGAATTAAACACTACTGAAAAGTTTGTGGATATTTCAAGCTATAGGGGCATGGTTGGCTCACTTCTGTACTTAACAGCTAGTAGGCTAGATATAATGTTTTCTACTTGTCTTTGTGCTAGATTTCAGGCTGATCCTAGAGAATCTCATTTAGTAGCTATTAAGAGAATTTTCAGATATCTCAAGGGAACACCAAAACTTGGCTTTTGGTATCCTAGAGATTCTGGTTTTGATCTAACTAGTTATTCAGATGCAGATTATGCAGGTTGTAAAATAGACAGAGAAAGTACAACATGAACCTGTCAATTTCTAGGGAACAAGCTTGTGTCCTGGTTCAGTAAAAAGCAAAATTCAGTTTCTACTTCTACAGCTGAAGAGAAATATATTGCTGCTGGTAGTTGCTGTGCACAGATTTTGTGGATGAAAAACCAATTGTTGGACTAGGTCTACAAGTGGATAGGATTCCTATTTTCTGTGATAACACAAGTGCAATTGCCATCACTGAAAATCCAGTACAACATTCAAGAACAAAGCACATAGACATCAAGTACCACTTCATAAGGGAACATGTGATAAATGGTACTGTGGAACTGCATTTTGTTCCAAGTGAAAAGCAGCTTGCAGATATATTTACCAAGCCACTTGATGAATCCACCTTTTCAAGGTTGGTAAGTGAGTTAGGTATGCTTAATTTTTCTTGAATCATTTCAGATATTTTTGCAAGTTGCAATGTAGCCAGAAATTTAATTGATTTTTCTGTTTTGGATGAAATTTTGGCTAAGTCAAAATTTACATCCCGACGAAAGATCATTATCCATCGAGTTTGATCATCCGACGGAATACAATTTGTCAATAAAAATCAATTATTTTTTTGGAATATTTTATAACTCGACGGATAACTGATTTATCCTTATCCGTCGAATTGTCTCAATCTTAGCCGTTAAAACTCTGAACATTATCCATCGAGTATACTTACAGCTTGTAAGCATGACACGACGGATAAGTGACGGAATTTTTACAGTTTATTTATTTTTAAACGGCTATTTTAGGCAATTTTTATTGGTCACTTTATTTTGCTTTATTATTTTTGTCAGTTTATTTCTGAGATTGTATAAAAGCTTAATTCATTTTCAATCTTTTCTTTTATCATTCTCAAGATTCAATTGCTCTAACTTCTTTCTTCTCAAAAGCAAATTCTCTCCCTGCAAACTTTCAAATCTTTAGCAATGGCACCTGTAGTGAAAATCATGTCTCAAACCGGTTACATCAATGAGAAAAACAACTTCTCAGCTTTAGTAAATAAGGAGATTCAACAGTCTGGTGACTATCACAAAATGATGGATTTTGTGAAGAACTGCAAACTCAACTATGCAATGCTGGAATCACCCACTATTTACTGTGAGGTTGTAGAGGAGATATGGACAACTGCGTATACAACTCAACAGACAAGACCATCACTTTCACTCTAAAAGTTAAGCAATTTTGCACAAATAGTGATAATGTCAAAGCATGCTTTAAAATCCCTGATAACAATGTTACTACTCCACACACAGACACTGACATTGTTAACATGCTTAATTATATGGGCTATGCACTTACTACCTCTAAGTTAAATGAAATTAGAAGGTTGGGTCTTAGGAAAGAATATAGTTATTTGTGTGATGTGGTAACTAAAGTGTTTTCTGGTAAGATTAGCAATTTTGATTCTATGAATATATCCATACTCAACATGCTTTACATGCTAGTTACTGATAAGTACTTTAATTTCAGTTACTTGATTTTGTTTGAGTTAGGCTTTAAGTTAGGAGAACTTAATAAGAGAGGTAAAAGTGTCTACTATGCTAGATTCTTTATGATGCTTTCTAATCATCTTATTGAGAATATTGTGATTGAGAACCCAACCAACAAGCTGAATTGTTGGGTTCAAGAAAGAAGAATAATGGAGGGACCTCAGGTAAGTGAGGTAATTTCTATTGTCTCTACTCTTTCAACCTCACACATTTCTTTGCATTCTAATGCAGCTATGACATTTATGCCAATGACCAAACAGATGCCTACCCAAGCTGCCAAAACTAAAATTCCAAAATCCAAAGCTAAGAAAGCCCCCTCTGATTTCTTTCAAAAGAAATCAGTTATAAAATCTACTAAACCTAAGGAGGGGAGTGTGAAGGAGGGTAAGAAAGGTGAGGGACAAGGTGAAAATTAAAGAAGCCCTAAAAATAAGGTTGGAGAGGTGAGTGTTTCCCAGCCTAGCCACACTGTAGTTTCTCAACAAACTGCAGTGCTTAAAAAGTATTTAAGCTCATTACTAGTTGTATCCTCCCAAAAGGATGTGACTATTGAACAAAGCTCTCAGCCAAGAGCACAGGCCAAGAGGGTAAGGGACACTAGCTCACCCCAAACTTATATCAGAAAGAAGAAATCAAAAACCCTTAGAGATGCACAGGGCACACACTTAGTGCAAACTGGTGCTAAAGACACAGTCACTGCACCTTCTCAAAGTCAGGTTGATGTGGCTCCAATAAATGTGGAGTCACAGCCAAAATCTATCATAATTGAAGCACCTGATACACCAAATTCTCCCACACACTCACTGGATGTTGACATGATTAATACATCACTTCCAAATTCTCCATCTTTAACTCTCTTAGAGAAGCCAAAAATCCAAGTAAGTGAGCTTCATCTTTTAGATGATTTGTTGGCTCATTTACCATTCCTTTCTGAGACTGTTGAGATATCTGTGCCAAAATTTTCATCAATCTGCACAGATTCTACAATAGTCTCCACTCCAAACTCTTTCATTTCTACTATCCCGATGGATATTCATCATCCGTCGAGTAGTGATTGTATCCCGACGGATAAGCCTAACAGCAGTCATCCGTCGGATAGCCATACTACTAACCCGATGGATATTCATCATCCATCGGGTGCCTCTGCACAACTTCAAATTTCTTCAATTCTTACAAGTGCAAAAGACTTAGTAGTAGTGCAATCACTCTTAGGACTGCGGGAAGGGAGTGATTTGAGTGAGAGTCTGGGTTGCTCCCAGGAAAAAGGAGAGAAAAAGAAGGAACACATGCAGTCCATTTCTTCAGGACTGACAAAAGTGAGTGAGAGGAGTCCCACCTTAGATGGTGAAGGTGACGGTGTGAGGGTGGGGAGCCAAGTGGAGACTTTGATGCAAAAAGAGAGAGAAATTGAGAGAAATGCAGGTACATGAGGAATAAGGTTGGATATCATTGCTAATGAGTTAATGAATGCCAATGATGTAGACATTGAGAGACTATCTCAGCATAATCAAGCTGTTATAAGTTCCATCTCTTTGGATGCTGAGGCATTTACTCATCTTGTTCCAGTATATCAAATTTTAGCTGGACAGGGCAATGAAAATGCAGAAAGAATACTGAACTTGGTGCACACCACCCAGTCAATGCAAAGAGCTAAGGATGACATCACATCTATGCCACCTAGAGCTAATGATGATGTTGACTATGGGACTGGGGAATCTGCTGATTTCTTTGGTGATGCAAGTGAAGAGGGGTCACTGGATATAGGGGGAGAAGTAGGCCCTAGTTTCAGATCTGGTATGCCATCTTGGGCATTTTCAAAGCAATGTGATGAACAATATTTCAAGACCACCCTCATTCAACTTATAAGTTAGACATACTCTGCTCTTCAATCCAGAATAAATGCCAGCACCAAGAAGCTCCTACAAACACACCTTGCTTCTCTTCAATTATAATAAATCCAAGGTTTATAACACACTCAGGATGTCACTTCTATCAAAGGTGAAATTGATCAAATGAAAAGGGACATTTCTGAAAGGTTGGATTCTAAACTTCCAGAAGCTACAATGCTTGATATTAAGAGACAACTCAGGAAGAATTCTGATCTTGCCACAAAGATGGATTCCTTGGATACCAGAATGACTGCAATGGAAGTCTTTAACAACTATACATCTGCATCAAGCTCAGCAAACTCAACTGCTACAACAACTAGTAGCTGCACAATCTTCATCCTCCCCTCTACTTGATGATAACAAAAAGGGGGAGAAAAGCTCAAGTAAGGGGGAGGGGGAGAAAGGCTCAATTAAGGGGGAGCTACAGCTAAATATACAAGTCACCAAAGTGATTGTGCCAACAATTGCTTTCCCAAAGCCACCAGTGTTGGATAGCATTGATCTAATCCAAATAGCAGCTGAAAAGCTTGAGTCAAAGTCAAATCCTAAGATGTTTGATGTTACAGCATAGAGAAGGAACTAGAAGAAAAATGGAGAAAGATAGATGCAAATATACAACAAAAGTTTGGGCCAATTCAGAAACTAGATAAACTCTTCAGTCATCACTCTCAAGTCATGAAAATCTCTATGAATGACATAAGTATGAACTATCTGGAAAAGGGTCAAACTTCATGCATCAAATCTTCAAAAGCAAATTTCATCATGAAGCCTAAAAGAAACTATCCAAAGTTTTCAGACAAAAATCCTATGGATACTGTGGATGGCAAAATAATCTGATCCGACGGATACCCGATCCAAAACCCGAAATTTTGGATTTACCGAACCCGATTTTTTTTATTTGGATTTGGATATGGATTTAATTTTTAAACCCAAAATTTTTTGGATCTGGATATTAGGTATACCGATCTAAAACCCGATCTGAAATCCAAAACTCTATCCGAACCCGATCTGAACCCGAAATCCAAAAAAATCCAATTATTATTTATATATATAATATTTGAATTTTATATATTACACATAATAATATTATATATAACATGTATATATATATATATTCTATAATATACATTAAACATATTATTATCTAATTTTTAAAACATATATTTTTATGTTTATGTTAAAAATTAATTAATTAAAAAGTATAATAAAATATAATTATTCAATTATTTAAACGGGTGAAAAGGTTTATAAGGTTAACAAAACATCTTTAATAAAAAATCTAAAAAACTTGGTATCAATTGAGTTGATTTTTTAAATATTAGTTATACATATAATAACATAATTAATAATATGGTGAAGTAGTTGAAAAAACACGTTAAACCTCTTTCTCTATAAGTCGCATGTTCTATCCCAAGCACTTGCAATATCAATAATTATACAAATTTTCAGATTTCGGGTTCGGGTTCAGGTTTCGGGTTCTGATATGAATATCCAATTCAAAAAAAATTCGGGTTTCGGGTATACCCGAATCCGATCCGAAATTCGATGGATCGGGTTCGAGTATTCATTTTCGGGTATTTTTTGGGTTCGGGTCGGGTTCGGGTATGGATAAATTTTCGGGTTTGGATATGGGTTCTGCAATACCCGATCCGATCCGACCCGATTGTCATCCCTATATGAGACACCTAGGCCAGATGAGAAGAAGCTGTTGGCTAGGTCAATTGTATTTTACAAGGATCTAGCAGATTCAACACTTAAAAAGAGAATTGCAAAGATCTACAGAAATGGTAAAGAGATATGTGTGGTGGATGGACACCCTCATTTTATAGAAGCCAAAAAGGAAGAGAAAGAGAGAATAAGGCAAGAAAAGAAGCAAGTTGCCTTAGATGCTAAGAAGCTCAAACAAAAGAAGGAGCAAGCTGTTATCTTAGCCAAACTTCAGGCTGTGAAGACTTCAACTGAGATCTCTGCACAACCATCTGTGATTGCTGAACCTCAAAATCAGAAAATGCAAGATGAACCTCAACAAACAAAGAAACCAAGGTACAAGCACAGAATCAAGAGAAAATTGGACTTCAGTGATGAGGAAAAGGAAGACTCTATTCCTAAGAAGCCTACAACTACAACTCAAACATCAAAACCCTCTGTGATATTTGAAGAATACAAAGTGGTGGATCCAACAAGGAACATTCATGGTGAGCCCATAATTCCTAAGGATGAGCCAGTAGACTGGGATAGTTTGCCAATTCCTGAGCTAAATTTTCATATCTTCAACAAGCCAAAGAAGACAAAGACTAGAGCAATCAAGAAAGTGAAGCCTGTGACTCTCAGATCCAAGACCCCAATCAAACTTAAATCTACAGACAACAAGGGAGACGGGAGACATGATGTACATCTGTGACATCAAGGAGTTTTCTAACATAAACCTTTACTTACATGAATCGGATGAAATTAGAGGAATTGATGCTCACAGACATCTTCCTGAAAGATTGGTATTTAAATACAAGGGAGGAAAAGAGATCATATGGCCACTTCACAGGATCCTTCTAGAAAGCCGGTCTGTTTTGATAAAGGTCTACTCTTCATTCAAAAAGAACTTTGGGTACAATATGACATCAAGAAGATTAGTTATAAAGAAGATTGAGGAGCTGAGGAGTAATAGAGCCAAAGATGCACTACCAAAAACTCTGTCAATTCCCTTCACAGAAAAGAGAGTGCATCTGAGGCCCTATTGGTTGATGGAATTCAGGGATGAAAAGGGAGTTAGAAGATTCTTCATATTGGAGGACCAATTAAGTATCTCTAGCAATGAGACTCTTTTGGAAATGCAGGGAATGCTAAATCTCTCAAAAGCTGATGAACTTGAATTCCACAGACAACTCCAAAACCAGATAGAAGAAAATAACATAAGGCCTGGGAAGAAGTCCAGAGAATTAAGGAAATAAATTTACCTGCTCAGACTAGAGGAACGCCTTGATAATTATTGTGAGAAATTTCTTTGTGTACTTTACATTGTACAATTTTCAGTTAATTGTAACACTTATCAGTTTTATCTACTATTTTTCAATCTATATTTTTTAGGATGTTTTGTTATCATCAAGTTTCTCTTAATTTATGGCTACAATTCCAGTAGACATAAATTAGGGGAGATTGTTAGGAATATGATCGGTACTTGATGATAAGCTAAACAAAACACCTTAGTAGATTTAACTTAGTGAATTTTGTAGCACCCGACGGATGATCAATTATAGTCCCGACGGATGATTCAATATAGTCCCGACGATGACTAATTGATATCCACCGGGTGAGTATCTTATGTAACAATAAGTAATGTAGCACATTTCTGCAAACAACTTTATGTAGATTCTGTAGTAACATATGAGTCATGTTGACTACTAGTAGATATACAGAATAGGCTGATTAATTGTAAATATAAGATGTCTTGTAATTCTGCATAAATAAAATGGAGTCAAGTGTTAAATAGCTACCCGACGGATGATCAACAAAGCTACTCGACGGATGATCAACAAAGCTACCCGACGGATAACAATCATGTACCCGACGGATGATCAATTCAAATATATGTTGATAATGACAACACAGTCATATGCATTGGGTGTTTGCAAAAGGAATGTGGCATCCTGTTTAGCAGAAAAATGATAACAAAGAAGTATTTCCATTTCCATGCAAATTATGAAGATATTCAAAGATGCTTGAATAGAGTAGTGAAGCAGCATGGAGTTAGACTTGATAGGTTTTGTTTTATTATACTGTCTTATTTTCATGTAAACTTGGTGATATATAAACCAAATATAGCTAGTAAAACAAACAACTAAGCAAACACATTTTAGAAGAGAAATAGAAAAAGCTGTAACTGTTAAGAATTTCTCTGTAGTTTGTTTGTTCACTTGTAAAAGTAGATGTGAGCTATTCAAGCTTCACAGGGTTCTCTCGATATATATATATATATATATATATCTGGTGGATACATTCAAATCCACCAGAAAGTTTTAAAGACTTGTGTTTTTATTACTTGTGTTTTGATTTATATAATTCTTTCATTCCGCACTCTGCAAATCAAACACTTATATATTATTGAGTTAAAACAGTTTTAAAAATCTCAAAAAGAAGCCAGAATTACATTCAACCCCCTTCTGTAATTCTTGTTGTATTTTTAGGGAATAACATTATCCTATTGAACTGAGAATAGAACTCATGAATATTTTGATAATCCACTTTGTACTTCTCTACAGTGTTCAGAAGATTCTTGTTGTCAGGGTCTAGTTTGTGATAGCTTTCTGGTTTATCCATTTTCTTTTTGATCTCATACCATTCACTTCCTCTCATGTTACTCGAAGATAATATTCTCTTACTTCTATTTCTCTCCTTTTTTGTATTGCTCTCTGTACTCTGGCTCTTGATCTCTCAATATCTTCTTAAATTTCTTGATAGGATCGATTGAGTTTTTCTGACAATCCATAATACAAATAGTCATCCGAGAAAGCATCTTCATCTTCAAATTCTTCATCTTCAGATATGACCTTTCTCTCTTCAGTAATCACTACTTCAACGCTGGGTTCAAAACCCTCAGGAACATCGCTTTCATCTATTTCTCCTTCCTCCAGCTCATACTCTGAGAATAGGGGCTTTGGAGCATATATCTCCGACAAAAGATCCATTTGAGTCGTAATGACTTTGCTTAGGAAATTTGTTTTAAAGTTGATTGCTCCCCCTGAGTTGAAGAATTCTTCTCAGCAGCATGTCTTGCTTTTAACAACACCTTTTCATCAATCATCTCTTCCTCTTCCTTTTCTTCCTGAATCTCATCTCAAAATTCATCATAACCAGAGTCAGCTGTTTGAAAAGCATCATGAATTAAGTTCACAGCTTTAGCTACTTTTTCTTGCTCCACCCATTTCTCCCCCTCAGTTGTGTTATCCTTCAGAGCTGGGGTTGATTGAGTAGGCAAGATCAAGATATGGATCTCTTGTGAAGATGGTTCTGAAACAAACACTTGTTTGCTGACTGAGGTCTTTGGACCAGTACTGACAAGAGTTGTTTTAGTGGAGACAGGGATTGTCGCTTGCTTTCTAACGGAGATCTTTGGCTCAGTATTGGCAATTGCTTTTCCCTTTCCAGAATGAGAGAGAGATTGCTCCACGAATTCTCGTAAACTAGAAAATGATGCTTGTTGAAGTTCAAGTTGTTCGGAAAGATGGGAAATCGGATGATCCCTTACAGACAGTTCATTCTTGATATATTAATCCTTGAGAGCTAGTTGTTCTTTGAGATAACTATCTTTAAATGTTAACTGCTCTTCAAGGTAAGATTTTGTTACGTGTTGTGACATGTCTATAGGTGATTTTTGGGAGGTAGGTGTCTCACGGGCTTCTCACAGTGTATCACTCAACGCTCTGTCACTCGGTTTAGGGACTTGTGTTTCACTCACCCTCATGGATACACTCCGCTCATAGCTCCAAGATCGAGAAGATGTACCTGCATAATACACTGGAGCCATCCTTAAGGAGGTTAGCAGTGGTGCAATGGGAATTCACGAGTCCCGATCCTTGTTCAAGATAAGTTGCATGTCATCATGAGATGACTGGGCCAGAGTTGGAATCTCTGGGAGGATCACTGAAGCCGTCATATATGGCATCTATTCCTCAGCTTCCTCTAGTATCGGTGAAGACACTTTCCCCTTAGGTTCACCAGTTAAATCTGGTTCATTGTCAATGGGTTTCCGATGCATCCAGGTTTATTATTCCTGGGGAGGTAAATGTTGTGCTAGATATGGCAGTGATTACAACACTCTATCCTAACACTTGTGAAGACAGTTGATCCGTTGAAGGACCTTGAACAGGATATTATAACCATAATATGGTTAAATGCCCTGTTTCCGTTAATACTTCCTCACCAATTAGAGCTCTTCTAATTGACTAATTTAAAGCTTCAAGAGCTAGAATATTTGAGAGTTTGTTTGACTCATTACAGGATGACGTGGCCGACGGGCGAATTTCAATAGACCAACCTTGGGGAGAAGATGGATCCAGTAACTGTTTATGTGTCTTTTCAGCCATTATATATTTTTGGGAAGATACATGGGAGGTTATAGTTGTCTTAGTGGGGATACTGCTTTGCTTCGTTGGAGACAGAGCTGTGGGTTCACTCAGCGTACCTTCCTTATTTATTGCATCATGTGCAGTTTCTCCCTTTATATCCATAGGATCCTTATACTCCAGGGTTTGGGCTAAGATAGTGTGAGATGTGTGTATTGGCTCTAGAGGGTGGTTTTGAATTTGTGGGAAAACAAACTCATTGCCTCCTGATAGTAGTTGCTCTTGAGCAAGTTGTGTGCGAAATTCAGCAAGATTAAGTGATTTTATATCAACTAAATCATCAAAAGTAGTTCTCATTGAAGATTCATTCATACCTGCAAACTCTGGCCTATAAATATTAGTCTCTGATTGATGTGGCTCAGCTTCTACTTGATGTTCAGCAGTTTTAGATTGAAAAACCTTTTCTGGCTGTTCAACAACTATAGGTTCTTGATCAACATTTAGTGGTTGAGCATCAGAAGTAGGCTGAGGATATGCTTCTTGTTCAGCCTCTGCTCCTTCAGCATCATCATTCACAGCATCAGGGGATTGATTCTCAGGGACTTGAGCTTCTTCAAACTCAGAGGCAGGTGCTTCAGCAATGGAGTCAAATAATTCTTGCATGAAGTCCGTCACATAGATGGCGTTGTTATTAGAATAAGGATTCTTTATTATCACGGTAATCACCAGTTTGGAGGACAACTCTGCAGGGGTTCCATGTTTTGACTGCGAACTACTTCTTTCTGAGCTTCTGTGAGCTTACCATTAAGAACAATCTGGAGAAACCTGACATAAAGAATTTGGTCTTGATGTTGAGCTTGGTTCTCCGGAGTTTCTCTCATGAACATCCGGCCAAAATTGATTCGAAGATTACTAGCAACAGCTATGCGAAATTCCCTCATGAATTGTGTAATTCCATGAAATCCACTAGTCTCAGGAGCTAGACAGTAGGATAGAATATTAAAGAATAAGTGTCAGGGTTTTTTGAGATGGCTCTTGTTAAAGTGTTTGGAAAAATTGTCATTTTATAGGGTGATGTGTATGTCTCTGAAGAAGGTAAGTATTTCCTCTCTATCTGGTGAAGGATCAAAATTATCCCGAGGAAGTTGTAGATGTTCATTAAGGTCATCCTCGGTGATTTGTATTGTTTCATCACCAATAAGAAATGAGAATCTGAGCCTGTTGTCATCTGTTATAGCTTGCGCTATACTGTGAACATGTCTGAGGAGGTCAACATTCAGTTGGACATTAGTAATCAAGCCATAATGCACAATCGAATGCTAGTTTAGAAAACGTATCCATTTTTCAAAATCACCTAACTGAGTTGGATCACGTTTTATAATCGAGACAAAATTTGTTTTCACAATCTTAATATTATTTCCCATTTAAAAAAAATGAGAATAAAATTTCTAGTACAAAACAAATTCATTGTGGACGAAAATTAACGCAATTAACTAATATCGAACACACAAAATATCGAATAATAAAATATTACTAAAAAACCCTAGAAATCGAAATAACTTAGTTAATGAAGAGATTAAAGAGTATAAGCCAAACAATACCTTAATCAATATTAGAACAATCACGGATCTCCCTTTCTAATCGGTGAAAATGCTAGATTTTACAGTCATTAGAAAGATCCAGGAATGGGCAACAATAATCTGTGATTCAAGTATAATTTGGGCAGAGTTTTCAACTATTTTAATCAATAAAAATGGAGTCTTTTTCTCTCCTCTTTGAACTGCTATGAATATGTGCTTCTAACTTGCGAAAATGATATATATACATACACACAAACTGTAAAACGAACCAAACAAAAACAAAAAAAACTGAAGTGTCAACTTGCGACTAAGGGTTAAGGTCACAAGTTAGAGAGGAGCATATTCCAAGATCTAACTTGTGACAAGTAAACAAGTTCGCAAGTTAGAAAAGGGAATATTCCTTCTTTCCAACTTGCGACCAGTAACCACGTCACAAGTTAGGAGATAAGAAAAATCCTAAATTCTAACTTGCGACCAATAATCACGTCGCAAGTTAGGAGATAAGAAAATCCTCATTTCTAACTTGCGACAAATAATCACATCGCAAGTTAGGAGTTCAATTATTTTAATATCAACTTGCCATTATAAATACAGTCGCAAGTTAACAAAAAATAACCCATTATAAGTATCAACCTCTTTTTTTGTTTTCACAATTAATAATGTTTAATATTTTATTAAAATTCTACTTTTCAGAAAAAAATTAATAAAATTAAAATAAAAAATTGTGCTGCAAAACAAAAGATCAACTAAATAAATTCTTTTAAATATTGAATTATTTAGAATTCATTTCATTGATCATTCATAATTTTATTCATAATTATATAATTATTATCATTTACTTGATAATCTTGTATTTTTATGAAATAAATTATGCTACCACTATTAAATAATTCCAATGAACCCCTTGAAATATTGAATTATTTAGAGTTCACTAAAATTAATAAATCACAACTTTGATTTATTACTTATCGAATCTTTTATCATTGAATTGATAAAGTCTCAATTAGTTAAATCAAAATTATGCTGCAATATTTTACTCATAACTTAACCAATAATGATTAAATTATTTTCAAACAATTTATCAATATAAGTGTGGTAAAATATTTATCAACTAGATACAATCACACAAATATTTAAAATACGAGAAGTAAATAATGACATATAAATCCACATGTCCTTAAAATATTGACAGTAAATAACTAGTGGATTTATTTGAAATAAATTGCAGTTATTGATTCCTAATATGTTAATTAGAAAGATTTAACATCCCAAGTTCACTGACCAACTTAGAGAAAGTGTTTTCATCAAGTGGTTTTGTGAAGATGTCTGTAATTTGGTCCTCTGTGGATACAAAATGTAATTCCACAGTGCCATTTGTGACATGCTCTCTGATAAAGTGATACTTGATATCAATGTGCTTAGTTCTTGAGTGTTGAACTCGGTTGTTTGAGATTGTTATGGCACTCGTGTTGGCACAGAATATTGGAATCTTTGATACCAACAGACCATAATCCCGGAGTTGGTTCCTCATCCACAAGATTTGGGCACAACAGCTTCCAGAAGCTATGTATTCAGCTTCAGCAATTGATGTGGATACTGAGTGATGCTTCTTGCTATGTCGGGATACCAACCTTCTTCCATGAAACTGACAGCTTTCTGAGGTACTTTTCTGGTCAATCTTATAACCTGCAAAATTAGAGTCTGTATAGCCAACTAGGTTAAAACCTGTACCTTAAGGGTACCAAATTCCAAGATTTGGAATCCCCTTAAGATATCTAAATATTCTCTTAATAGGTATAAGATGAGATTCTTTAGGATCATCTTGAAATTGAGCACATAAGTAAGTTGCAAACATAATATCTGGCCTACTTGTTGTGAGATAAGGTAATGAGCCTATCATACCTCTGTAGCTTGTGATATCAACTTTCTTACCAGTTTTGTCCTAATCAAGCTTAGTGGCTGTTGGCATTAGAGTCTTTGCTGGAGTTGAATCTTCGAGATTATACTTCTTGAGAAGTTCTCTGATGTACTTGGATTGACAGATGAATATACCATCTTTCCTTTGACTCACTTGTAATCTAAGAAAATAGTTCAACTCTCCCATCATGCTCATTTCATATTTACTCTGCATTAATTTAGAAAATCTCTTGGAAAGATCATCATTCGTAGATCCAAATATAATATCGTCAACATATACTTGAACTAATATCATATCAGATTTATGCATTTTGTGAAACAGAGTTTTATCTATGACACCTCTAGTAAAACCATTTTCAAGTAAAAACTCATAGAGAGTGTCATACCATGTCCTTGGACCTTGCTTAAGACCATAGAGAGCTTTGAATAGAAAGTATACAAAATCAGCCATATTTGGATCTTCAAAACCTAGAGGTTGTTCCACATACACTTATCTTCTAGCTCCCCATTCAGGAATGCACTCTTAACATCCATTTGATAAACTTTGAAATCTGAATGTGCTGTGAATGCCAGAAACATCCCGATTGCCTCGAGCATAGCTACTGGTGCATAGGTTTCATCATAATCTATACCCTCTTCTTGAGAGTAACCTTTAGCTACGAGTCTGGCCTTATTTCTCATTACAATGCCATCTTCATCTAACTTTCTCCGAATACCCATTTAGTGTCTATCACTGACTTGTCCTTTGGCCGGGGTCCCAGCTTCCATACCTTCTGCCTCTCAAACTGATTGAGTTCCTCTTGTATAGTAATAACCCAATCTGGATCTTCAAATGCCTCATCCACTTTCTTAGATTCCATTTCTGAAAGAAATCCTGAAAAGTGACATTCATTCTGAGTGGCATGTCTAGTTCTAACTCCTGTATCAGGATCAGCAATGATCAATTCCAAGGGATGGTCTCTGTTCCAAACTCTTTGTCGAGGCAGATAAGATCTTGATGTTTCCCCTTGTTCAGCATGATGTTGAGTGTGAACTGTAGATCCTCTTCCTGCTCCCCCTGAGTTGCTGCCACCATGACTTGATGATTCTGATCTTTAAGTAGTAATTCTTGAAGGTGTTCCTGTATGATTATCATAATCATTATTTCCACCATTACCACCACTTGATTCAGAATCAGCATTCCCATGTACTGTAGGTATAGCTCAAGAAATATCAGGTTCTTCTATATCCAAAGGATCATCTGACAGATTCTCAAATTCCAGAGATTCAGAATCCTTTTTTTTTACAGGCTGGCCAACTTGGTGTCGTCGAATGTTACATTAAGGTTTTCAATCACCTTCTGATCAATGATCATATAAACTCTGTAAGCTTTAGATTCCAGAGAATAGCCAAGAAATATGCCTTCTTCCGCTTTAGCATCAAACTTTCCCAGATGCTCATTTCCTTCTTTTAGCATAAAACATTTAGCTTCAAACACATGAAGGTATTTCAGTGTTGGTTTCTTGTCAGCCATAATCTCGAGTCTTGTCATGATCTTTATTAATCAGGGTACGAATTTGAGTGTAACACGCTGTGTTGACAGATTCAGCCCAGAAGTAGGTAGGAAGTCTTGAATCACTTAGCATATCCCTTGCTGCTTCAACCAAGGTTCGATTCTTCCTTTCTACTACTCCATTTTGTTGTGGAGTTCTTGGGGCTGAGTATTGTCTCGAAATACCTTTCTATGTACAGAATTCATTTAGAAATGCATTCTTGAATTCTGTCCCATTGTCTGATCTGATCTTTCTGAGAGGTAATTTCTCTTCCAACTCAATCTTCTTTATATGATCAACTATCAACTATGGTGCTTCATCCTTAGATTGCAAACACTGGACCAAATAAGTCCATGTGAATTAACTGAAGAGGTTCAGTTATGCTTGTCATTTCCTTGCTTCTGTGTGATGCTTTCTTTGATTTTCCCTTTTCACATTCTTCACAGTGTCCTTCTTGATAGAATTCCATCTGTGGTAGTTAACTCACCAACTCTCTCTTAACCAGAGAGTTCATTGTCTTGAATTTTAAGTGTGAGAGCTTCTTGTGCCATAACCAACTTTGTTCTGATGAAGATTTGCTATAAAAACATCTCATAACTCCATCACAGGTAGACTTCAAGTCAGCTAAGAATAAATTACCTTTCCTTACTCCCTGTAAAGCAAGCTTCACATCCTTCTTGTGAGTGATCAAACATCTTTCTGGTATGAAATCAACATTGTATCTTTTGTCACAAAACTGACTAACAATCAGAAGATTGTGCTTCAATCCTTCCACAAGAGAGATGTTTTCAATGATGACATTCCCAATTCCCAAATTGCCATATCCCTTAGTAAATCCTTTGCTGTCATCTCCAAAGGTAACTATAGGGCCAGCTTTCTCAACCACACCTGTGAGCAGGGAATTTTCTCCTGTCATGTGCCTAGAACAACCACTGTCCATAATCCACATGATATTTTCCTTTCTTACCTTACCCTGCAAACACAGATTGATTAAGAAGACTTTGGTACCCAAGATTTCTTGGGTCCCGAAGGTTTAGGGGTAGAAACAGAATCAATAAATGAAACCTTAACAGGCTTATCTTTCACTTTGACTGACTCCTTCTCAGTGCTAGTCTCAACAGAGTTTTCAGACTTTGAGATAGGAGGTACTACAGTCTTGGCCTGTCATTACTCATGCTTGTCTTAGTGCCAGTGCAAGTGCTAGCAGTTACATGAAAGGCTTTGAAATATTCAGACATGGTAACAAATGCACATGGCATACAACCAACTACACCAAAGGGCTCATGAAAACTAGGCATCGCAGGCACACTAGAAGTTGCAACATATTTTACTTTAGCTTTTGTGCATGCATGTGTAAGGTGTGCAGCAGAGTTGCAGTTATTACATAATTTTCTAGATGCAGGTGAGGAAGATGCAAACTCAGATTTCTTATTTACACCTACCTTGCAATTTTTGTTCTTCTTAGCCTTAACCTTAGCACTCTCACCAGTCTTAGTGTTATCTATTGGTTCTGGTTTCTTAAGTGAGTCAGGTTCTTTCCTATCCACCTTGTTACCTAGGTCAGCTTTGGATTTAGATTTACTAGCTGGAGCTTTAGGAGTCTTAGGGGATTCCTCTACCTTCTCCTTCTCTCTGTCTTCAGCAATCAATTCCTCATTGATTAGCAAACTTACTTCGTCCAAAGGTTCTGAAACAGACTCAATAAACAAAGGAGATACATCATCCTTAATAACATATGGTACCTTTTCTAGGACAAACATGTTTATCTCAGATGCACCATTATGCTTCTTACTGTTTAGCTTAGAATAGTCAAGTCCTATTAAAGTCTTAGATTTAAATATTTGACTATCTATTATCTCCTTCTGAGTCAAAGCTGCATTCTTAAAGGCTTGCAACTTCTTTTCTAAGTCAGCAATTTGGGTTCTAAGAATGGCTTCTATGTCTGCGTTACACTTAACCTTATTCTCTAGATATTCATTCTTTTGTTTAAGGTCTTCTAAGCCAACTACAAACAATTCTAGTTCTTTATTTCTAGAGGTTAAACTCTTAGTTTTAAGAACTAACTTATCATTTTCAAGTTTATATGCAAGCATGCTTATATGAACATTATACAATTCTAAAGTAAGTTCATGCACAATAGATTTGTATTCAGATATATACATATCAATAGTGGTAAGTTCAGGAACCTGAGATGATTATGGTAATTCCCCTGCAGAGTCTGTCATAAGAGCTAGATTCACATACTCTTCCTCTTCTTCTGAATCAGTATCATCCCAGCTTTTTCCTTCAGTAATATATGCTCTTCCCTTTTCCTTAACCACATAAGCATTCAGCTTCTGTTTCAGCTTCTCATTCTTCCTCTTCAGATCTTCATAAGTTTCCTTCTTTTCATAGGATTCATTTCATTTTGTTGCTTTGGGCTTTCTACAATCAGATGCAAAGTGCCCCAACTCATTGCAGTTGTAACATCTTATTTTTCTCTTGTCTACCAAACTTGACTTGTAGCCTCCTCTGGAGCTTGACCCTGATGGGTAGCTTCCTTTATAAAATCTCCCTGATGAACCTCTTGGTTTATAGTTGGGTTTCCTTCTGAATCTAACATGACTAAATTTTACAGCCATGTATGCCATAGATTTGTCCTCCAACTATTCAAGTTCTTCCTGAGTGTAAAACTCACTTTTATCCTTTGGCCCACCATGAGCAATTTCATCTACGACAATTTCCTTGATTGTTGAGGGGGGTGCAACCTTGACTTCTTGGGTTTCAGGTTCACAAACTACAAGTACAGTGGTTTTTGCAAGTGTCGTACTCTTACTGTCAATATAACCAGGTCCATAGATAATAGCTCTCTGCTCTTGCTCCAGTTCATGGGTTCTTAGCTTTCCATAATCACATCCATAGACATGGTAATAAAATCAGCTCTTTCCCTGATAGATGTGTTCTTTTGTTCCAGGTGAACTGGAAGTGTCAGCATAAACTTCCTGTTATACTCTTATATAGGATAAACTTTCCCTTGTAGCTTTAATTCGCTTAACGGTATTGTATATCTCTCAAAGAGTGAAGACAGTGTTTCTCCGGGTTGAAGTTTGAATGCCTCGTACTGAGTAGTTAGAATATCCATCTTGTTCTCTTTTACTTCTTATGTACCTTCCATCAAAAGCTCAATAATATCCCACATATCATTTGCACTATTGCTTCCAATAAGTTGATGACTCATATCATTATCGGTCGATTTCACAATTATGAGCAGAAGGCTTGTGTCCAGATTTATCAACTCCTTGTCAGTCTCCGTATATTTAGATGGATCCCTGAGAGTAGATGAGGAAGGAATTCTTGCACCAGTTACAGTTGAGGATTCATCAACTACTTCCATCGGGACATAAGGGCCATTCAGTAATATCCCAACATAAAGTGGATTCGAAGCTTTCATAAACAACATCATCTTTCTCTTCCATAGGTTGTAATTATCTCTGTCGGATGGGGGAACCTTGATACTTCCAATTCTTTGGTTGTTCATCATCTTGGCAGAATTAAAATTATTTAAAGTTCAAAAATTTTAAGAAATGAGAATTTTTGAAAATTAAAAAAATTCAAGAAATTTTTCAAAAACTTGTTTCTTTCTCCGGATCTTGATTTATATGTCAATGAATAAGCTCTAATACCAATTGTTAGTCCCAAAGTATCGTAGAGGGGGGGTTGAATATGATACCTACAATCTTTTTCGATTCGATTACAAGTTCTTCGTTATAAGTACGGAATCAAAATAGACACAAAACAATTTGAAGAATATATTATTTTATTAATATAATCCTTGAGGTTGCTACAATCTAATCAATGAATTGATTAGCTACAATAAATTCAGCAGTACAACACTATATTTACAAGCTTAATAAATGAAGTTCTTTAATGGAGCTCCCGTAAACACTTTCTGTTGAACTGAAGAAGATAACCAAATGAATACAGATTCATTTTGCTGCTTTGTAGTCTTCAAATTTAATTGGACAGGTGGCTTAATTTTAACCACTTGTTATAATTACATTTGCTTCATTTTTCTTCTGAAAATCCTCCAAGTGCTAACTGGTGACTGTCTTTTGTAAGTTGCGACCATATGGTTAACTTGCGACCATATGTTTTAATGGCTAACTTGTGAGCACAAAATCAACTTGCGGCCATAGACTACCACAGTAACAACTTGCGACTGCAAACCCAACTTGCGACCTATAGCACAACTTGCGACCATACACCCAACTTGCGACCATGTGCCCAACTTGCGACCATATGCCCAACTTGTGACCATAGAGAGGTGCTAATTTTTCCTTAGAATATTTTTGTATAATTCCAACTTGCGACCTTCAAAGTGTTGAGTTTTGCCTTGGTTTATTTTCTCTGTCTCCAATAGCTATAAACAAAGAACCATTTCTTCTGTGTTATTGAATCAAATCTTTTATGTGATGTTTATGTTTAGTGTACTGGTCTAGTTCACAAACAACTAACATGAATTGATTTAATTCAATTCCTTTTGCAAGGAAGAGCTGATACATCTTGGATGGGTATTCCTAGCTTCAACCACTGAACCCCTGTTCTTCAAAACTTCAAATCAAACAATGTATCTGATACTGGAAGTCCTTTTATGTCTTATTCTTCATGGATGCTTGAATATGTTAATGAACTTCTTCCCATGACTTGAGTATGGACTTAAAGATTCATTTGCATCTTTTGATTCTTTGTATGTATCATGTCTTCATCTTTAGGGTTCTTGTGCTTCGTAATTTAATATTTTTTATCTATTTCTTTTTCATGTTGAGTTAAATTCCTCGACTGCAAGTTACATTACATTATGTTTTACAACTTTCAAGAAGAATCAACCACCAAGGTTCACAGAATTATGCAAGGTTGAACGCTCCAAGGAGCCAAATCCTTATGGAAATTGAGAAGGACAAAGAGTTCATATGACTGAAGCCACTAAGGGGAGACCCTGAAAGAAGAGACAAGGGCCGATCATATAGGTTCCATAAAGATGTTGGTCATAATAATGATGATTATAGGCAACTCAAGAATGAGAATGAGTATTTGATCCAGGCTGGAGGCCAAAAATGAGATAATGATCGAAGAGATGATGATCGAAAGAGTAACGATAGGGATCGTAACCCACAGCCCCGAGGGCCACTAATCAATATGATCTCAGGAGGCCCTAAAACAACTGAGACTACAAGGAACTCTCAAAAAACTTATGCGAGACAAGTAATGAGTATAGTCAGAGAGTTGTCTAAAAGTTCTAAGACATAGATGACGCTTGAGTTCGGTGACCCCAACCTTGAAGGTTTGAAGTTTCCTCAGTATAATCCTCTAGTTATCACTCTGATAATTTGAAATTGTCTTGTTATAAGGGTCCTAGTTGATAATGGAGCTTCCGTGGATATTATGTTCCATGACACGTTCTCTAAAGATGGTGTACAATAATTCCCAACTAACAATGCCTGATGCATCCATATATGGGTTTAACTAAGTGGAATGCCAAGTCGAAGGAGCAATACAACTTTCCTTGACTATTGGGGAAGAGCCCAGAGAGGCAACACATATGTTAAACTTTCAGGTTGTTAAGGCAACCTCTACTTATAACATTATAATGGAAAGAATAGGGATCCATGTATTCAAGGCCGTGCCCTCAACCTACCATATGGTATTGATGTTCCCGACTAGGAACGGTGTCGGTGAGGCAAAAGGGGATCAGAAAATGGCCCGCATTTACTATGTTACAGCACTTAGACCCGATGGAACTGGGGGGTAGGTTCTCTCCATAGAAGAAATGGATGTCCGTGAGAATAAGAACTTTGGGGGAAGCCGGCGGAGAACTTAATCCCAATTCCCCTAGACTCCTTAGACCTGGGGAAGGTCACATACATTGGAGCATATTTGAACAAGCCCCTGGAGGGCCAATTGACAAATTTCTTACAAGAGAATAGTGATGTGTTTTTTGGATGACAGCTAATATTCCTGGTATTGACACCAACCTTATAACTCATAAGTTGAATGTCAATCCAACTCGGAAGGCCGTGAAGCAGAATAAGAGAACTTATGTCCCTGACAGGCTGGAAGCCATTAAAGAGGAGGTCGAGAAACTTCTAGAAGCTAAATTCATAGAGGAAGTGCAACTTTCTCAGTGGTTGGATAATCCCGTAATGGTCAATAAATCTAACGGAAAGTGGAGGATGTATATCGACTTCACCGATCAAAATGATGCATGCCGAAAGGACTGCTATCATCTACCTAGGATTGATACCATGATCGATGCCACCGCTAAATATGAGATGATGAGCTTCATGGATGGCTTCAGCGGTTACAATCAGATCAAAATGCACAAAGATGACACCCATAAGGTATCTTTCATAACTGACTTTGGTGGCTTTTGTTGTCTTGTTATGGCTTTTGGACTTAAGAATGTTAGAGCTACCTACCAGAGATTGGTGAATAAGATATTTGCCCATCTAATTGGAAAGACCTTGGAGGTCTATGTTGATGACATGTTAGTCAAAAGCCTAGCCAAGGCCGATCATATTAATCACCTCGGAAAGGCATTCGAAGTGTTGACGCACCACAAGATGATGTTAAACCCTGCCAAATGCGCTTTTGGTGTTGGGTCTGGAAATTTTTTGGGGCACATGGTCTCAAAAAGAGGTCTCGAGGCCAACCTAGATAAGATCAAAGCCATTCTAGATATGGAGTCACCACACTCCATCAAGGATGTTCAGAAGCTAAATGGAAGAATTGCAGCTATGGGAAGGTTTATCTCTAAGTCTGGAGACAAATGCATGCCCTTTTTTAAAACCCTTAAAAAGGTAAAGAAATTTGAGTGGACAACTGAGAGCCAAGAAGCCTTCGAGCAGCTGAAGAAGTACATGACTGAGGCCCCGTTATTTACCAAACCTAGTTCAGATGACATCCTTTACTTATACCTCGCGGTCTCTGAACAAGTCGTGAGTGTCGTCCTGGTAAAGGAAGAACATAAACTCCAGAAGCCCATCTACTATGTGAGTGAAGTTCTCCACGCAGCGGAGTTGTACTACTCCACCACCGAGAAGTTTGCACTTTCCCTCATCATAACCTCGAGGAAGTTAGGACCATACTTCCAGGCTTCTACGATCGAAGTCCTAAGGGACCATCCTTTGAAGTACATTCTTCACAGCCCGAAGGCAAGTGGCATACTCATATAGTGGGAAAATGGGTTAGGTTAATTTGACATCAAATACAAGCCTAGAATAGCCATCAAGGCTCACGCCTTAGTAGACTTCATGTTCGAATACGCCATTGACGACCAAAAAGTCGGGGGCAAGAGATAATAACCACGGAAGGAGAAGAGAAAGATGATGATGAAGATTTGGCTCTGAAAGAATATTGGGTTCTTCATTTTGACAGAGCGTCCAAAACAAAATCTAATGGTACAGGCCTAATCCTACAAATCCCCGAAGGGTTCATGATTGAGTATGCTTTGAAGTTGGATTTCTCAACTACGAACAACGAAGTTGAATATGAAGCTTTGATAGCCGGCTTAGGCTTAGATAGAGCCGTAAGGGACAAGAACCTTAAATTTTGTGGAGATTTAATACTTGTGGTTGCTCAAGTCAATGGAGAGTTTTAGGCCAAGGATGATACAATGGCCAAGTACCTGAGAGTCGTGAAGGGAATACTGACTCAGTTTGGTGAATGGTACGCTGAACATGTTCCGAGAGAGGAGAACACTACGGCCGATGCCTTATCTAATTTTGCCTCATTTGAAATTGAGAACTATCCAAAAAGTATCCACTTCCAGGTCCTGAAGACCCCTACTATACATGTCATGTAACGGCCTCCAAATCCGGGATATAGATCTGGGGGTTACTTACTAATTACAAAACTTGTACAAACATGTATAACAATTAAGCAGATACGTATCTAACCCCTCTAATACTAACCTTGATATTTTTAGGTTAAAATATGAAAACAAGAACCACACTCTAACTTTACTACAAGCCAAATTTAAAATCTCACAAAACTCTATTTATTACAAACCATTGTCTAACAAGTTTTAAACTACTTTAATCTTTATTCAAACACACACACTATCTATCTATACTACACCTACTCAGGTAACTCAAAGCTTTCTTCCTGAATGGGGATCAGCACTTTTGGTATTAGAGGGTCCTGCTGCTTGACTCGTTTCTTTACCAGCGAGTCTTGATAGGTTTCATTTTCCTTCTTAACTGAATACAATAAGGTGAATAACAACAAAAAGGGGTGATCCATAAGTTTCTCAACAAGTTCATAATATATAAACACTGTTATAGTAAAGCTAAATGAACCGGTAATTTGGTTACATCTGCAAAGATATAACCTCTCAAGAAAAGAACAAAGGTCATTATCGGCGAATATCAATAAATTAAACTGGACACGAGTTCGCACCTATATCCTGCTGATTAGCCAGGATATAGTGCAAATCCACACCTCAATGTATAGATCCATTCGGGTACCTAGGCTCTACGACCCAACACAAGGATCCGGTTAATTCCTAGTCCTTAGGATCAAGTGTAAACTTGATCCTAATCATCACCATCCAGTCCATAAAGGAGCAACCAGAACAATCCGTATGCTTTGATGTATCCCAACATCGGAATATATCAGGATATAAGTATATATATAAACTATTGGAATATGAATAGTGGATTCAACGAATTAGGACAAATCAGGAATCGATATGAAATATGAACAAAGGAATAATAATTGTGTATCAGTGTATGTGAACAGGAATTATCAGTGTGTAACTACGAAAAGAATATGTAAGTAATTCACTATTCTAAATATAGAATAGGGGAAAAACTTGTCTTTTACACGATCTCCCATAAGTATATCACCTTCCTCTATCACCGGCTCGATCTGCCTCATTGGCTTCGTCTCTATCAAAGAAAGATGCTTATTTCGTCAACTCATATCTCAATTGAGTCTCAAACCAACTTCACATAGCCCTTTATCGTTTACCTGTACGCGTATAATTGACTCGTATAACAGTTAATAACAATTAGAACTCGATTAACCACACAATTCATATACCACATAAGTCACATAGTCATCCTAGGTTAAAAATAATTTTTATAATCAAAATCGACTCGTTATTCGCATTTCTGAATAGTATCTGGCTCGTTTCCTATTTTTTGGAATTTATTAGACTCGTCTCTATAAGTAATAAGGCTTATAAGTAAATAAATATCATAAGTCGGCTCGCTTCTAAAAGAAACTATGATTTAAAACTATTTTAATGAAAACAGATCATTTTTCCGAGTCGAAGGGCTTTCATTTCACTCAAATCGGATAAACCGTTCAATTATTGTTTGATAAATAAGAATTAATCAATTTATTATTCAATATAATTAATTATTCAAAATTATTGAACCTCAAAAATATTTTTAAATAATTATTTAGGAAAAAACAGAATTAAAAATGATTTTTCCATAATTTTTGAAATTAAAAATAAATTTATTATGAATTATTGAAGATAATTTGATTAATTATCAAAATAATTAATCATTTTTAATTAAATAATAAATAATTAAAGATATAATTTATTTCGAATTTTAGAAAATATTTCAAAATTATTTATAATATAAATCAATTAATTAAATAATTAATTAATCAATTTATAAAATAAATAAAACTGATTTTATAATTTATAAAAACAAAAGTAAAATAAAAGTAAAATAATTTTCCAAAAAACAGTTTTATAAAAATAGTTTTGGGGAAAAATGAATCAAAACCGGGTACAAACCGGGTACAAACCGGGTTTTGATTTGGGTTGGCAAGAACAGAAACGGGTCGTATAACTTTTGCTACAAAAGCTTTTAACACAAAATAAAACATACGATAAATACCCAGAAAATACCCTGATGATACGGTACACACATAGCACATAGTAGTTAGGGTTTTATAACTAATTACACATAAATGATAAAATAAAACACATAATTTATCTTTATTACGATATAATACAAGCGTAATTTCCCAGTCGTTACTTGTCATAAACTTGATAGCGCCAATTGGTGTGGCGAGTTACTGGTTTGATCCAATCAAGACTCATCTTAAGACTAGATGGCTCCCCGATGATCCCCAAGAGGCACGCAAATTATCGGTGAGAGCATTGAGATATTCGTTGATCGAAGGCCTTCTATACAAAAGGTCTTTTGTTATTCCATGCTTGAAGTGCTTGAGGCTTCTCGAAGTTGAGGAGGTGCTTTAGGAAGCTCATGAAGGGATATGTGGACAGCACTTTGGAGGCAGGTCCCTCGCTCACAAGTTAACTCGATTGGGGTTCTACTAGCCAATAATGTTAGCTGATGCAAAGGCTTATGTTATGAAATGCGACAGATTCCAGATGCATGCTCCGATAGTACGATAGCCCTCGGAGAGGCTTGCATCCATCAGTACACCCATCCATTTTACAATGTGGGGAATGGATATACTAGGTCCGATTCCTGTGGCATTGAGACAGAGAAATTTCATTGTGATAGCCATAGACTACTTCACAAAGTGGATTGAGGCTAAGTCACTCGCCAAGATAACCACTAAGAAAATTACCCAATTCTTCTCAAAAAATGTGATATGCTAGTTTGGTATCCCACGCATCCTTGTTACGGATAATGGGCGACAATTTGATAAAACGGAGTTCAAGGAGTATTGTGACGCTAACGGTATAGAACTTCGCTTCACCTCGATTTCCCAGCCATAGGCGTATGGGAAAGTAGAAGTTAACTTGATTATCCTTGATGGACTAAAGAAAAGGGTCGAACGCTCAAGAAACACTGGGGTGGACGAGCTGCTTCCTATAATATAGGCATACCAAACCACCTGCAAAGTGACAAATAAAGCTACCCTGTTTATGCTAGCTTACGGAGCCGAAGTTATGATACCTCTAGAAATTACCCATGGATCGCCTAGGTTGAAGCTTATGAACCGGAAACTAATGAAGAGGGCATGAGGCTCGCTCTCGATCTCATCGACGAGGTCAGAGATGAGGCCAACGCCCGCAATACAGAGCATCAACGAAGAGCCTCCCTCTATTATAATAGAAGGGTTAAGGAAAGGTTCTTTCAGCAAGGAGACCTGGTCTTAAGGACGATTGAGGCGTCAGGAGTCGGGGAGAGAGGAAAGCTAGCCCCTAATTGGGAAGGGCCATATAAGGTCAGGAAGACATTAGGGCGAGGATCCTATAGTTTGAAACCTTGAACAATGATGAAGTGCCCCGCACTTGGCACGCTTCAAACCTGAAGGTTTATTATATTTAGGACATTCATAACATATTCCTAGTACTTAGTAGTAGATATATAAATAAGGTCGACGAAATCATTATGTGTAAGGGTTGAACTCGTTTTTCAAAGATATTATCTATTTATGCAAGTTTGTTTCTATCATCTTGTTTGCCAATTTATTTAAGCACGAGCATCTAAAAAATGCAAGTCCTGAAGGACCAAATGCTGAAAAAAGACAAGTATGAAATCAAACCAACGATGCATAAATAAGATCCTGAAGGATCACAAATCGATCCCAAGGGACATTTAGGTTATAGACCATAAGAGTTCAAATAAACAAAGTTCTGAATAAAAATCCACAGGTGGCATCTAAAGCCATGCAAGGCTATCACAGTCAATCATCTGAGGAATCCTCCTTCTCTTCGTTCCCTACTCCATGAACAACCTCATCCTTTTCCTCGTCCTCCTCTTCTTCACCATCGTCATCTGAACCAGCCTCGGAGGAAGAGATACTACTCCCTGGAACCAGCTCCCGGATTTTCTCGTAGAGAGCCGTCTTGGAGCTTGGGCTTCTTGAAGGAGCTTTTCCATTAGAGCTAGAACCCTCATGACTCATACTGGATAAGAAATGTTGGTGAGTAGTCTCAGGTGCGGACCCGGAGGCCTATCCGGATGGATCAACCACGGGAGCTGCCTAAAGGGTCGGGTCAACCACGTCTGCATACAGGCTATGGACAAAATTGACGCTCCTTTGCCATCTAATTTTCAGGTTCACAGGTGTTATGGATAAAAAACTAAGGTTATTATTTGCTGTATTTATTACTAAGATTCGGGAGCTCAAGGCCTTTAATGGCTGCTCTCGTGTATCGTAGCTTAATTCTGCCTTTACGAGATGCCTACGTATCTCTGTGAATTAGAGAATCAAGCCAAAAAACGTAGTTCTGATTGGTGGGGGTGAGACCCCTTATATAGATGTTGGGAGTCCCTGAATTGGACTTGGTATAGGAGACTTGGTGGGCAAGTCTCATAATTAGAATGGGCTTTGGAGTCCTAGATAGTAGGAAACTGATTCCTTATCCTTTTAGGTCCCCTTGAGGCTAATCTCTAAGGATTTATATCCTTATCGGGACTCTTCTCAACATCTAATTTTTCCCCTATTAATTAATTACGAAATTAGTTAATAATCAGGGCTTTTGGGCCTTTTTTATTCCATCAGGCCTGATTTGGTCCATCAGGCTTAACCTTTCTGGTCTGAGTATCATATGTCTTTTTATTGGGCCTAGCAGCCCACAGCTTGTACAATTAATGCAGTATTTAATTATACAATCATAATTTATTTATCCCTATCATTTGCCCCCCAACTTTTGGGAAACATTAATCAGGTTTCGCAAAAGTTAAGTCTATTCATTCCCTTACAGAGTTTCGTTTTTGTGTAAAGT
The DNA here is from genome assembly GCF_009905375.1 of Apium graveolens. Lineage (NCBI taxonomy): Eukaryota > Viridiplantae > Streptophyta > Magnoliopsida > Apiales > Apiaceae > Apium > Apium graveolens. The sequence goes on along the minus strand of NC_133652.1, from coordinate 132,391,855 downwards.
GTGGAGCGACCTACACATTTACAACGTTTTTTCCTTTATTTCTGGATTTTCCCTAATTTTCTGGGATTTATCCTTAATTTCTAGATTTTTCCCTAATTTTCTAGAATTTTCTGGGATTTTTCCTTATTTTCTGGAATTTTCCCTAATTTTTCTGGGATTTTTCCTTATTTTCTGGAATTTTCCCTAATTTTTCTGGGATTTTTCCTTATTTTCTGGAATTTTCTGGGATTTTTCCTTATTTTCTGGAATTTTCCCTAATTTTTCTGGGATTTTTCCTTATTTTCTGAAATTTTCCCTATTTTCTGGATTCTTCAAATTTCCAGCCCTTTTTTCGACCAGGATCTTAGTCGAAATTTCGACCTGGATCCTAGTCGAAAATAGGGGCCAGCCTTGCCATCCTAGTCGAAGGAATTCGACTAGGATCCACGACCTGGAATTCGACCAGGATCCTAGTCGAAATTTCGACCTGGATCTAGGACCTGGAATTCGACCAGGATCCTAGTCGAAAATTCGACCTGGATCTAGGTCGAAAATTCCACCTTTTTTTTTAGCTTCTTGTCATGAGCCTATCGACTAGGATTTCGACTAGGATTCTAGTCGATATTTCGACCTGAATCATGTTCGAAAATTCTTTGATTTTCTTGCTTCCTGGTCGAAGGATTTCGACTAGGATCCACGACTTGGAATTCGACCAGGATCCTAGTCGAACTTCGACCTGAGTTTTTAATCCCCATTTTTTGAAAGATGCTTGGTTTATTCGACCTCATTCCTGGTCGAAGCTTCGACCTCAATTCAGTCCCGTTATTCCAGCTATTTTCGGGTGTCTGCTCGAAAGATTTCGGGCAGGATTCACGACCTGGAATTCGACCTGGATTCTGGTCTTTTTTACCCGTTATTTTTGGGTGTCTGCTCGAAAGATTTCGGGCAGGATTCACGACCTGGATTTCGACCTGGTTCCTGGTCTTTCACTAGCCTTCTTTATTTAGCTTTAATTTAGGGTATTGTATTTTCCAAATCCTAATTGGATTTGGGCCTGGCCTTTTTGTTGGGCCTTATTAAATTTTACTGAGCTTCTATTATCGGGCTTTTCAAATCTCATTGGGCCTCTTTTATTGGGCTTTATCAAATATTGTTGGGCCTCTTTATTGGGCTTTATCAAATATTGCTGGGCCTCTTTATTGGGCTTTGTCAAATATTACAGGGCCTTCTCATTGGGCTTTATCAAATATTGCCGGGCTTAACACACCCTGTTTAGAATGCCCTAGAATTCCTAGGTATATTTTGGAATATTCTTTTTTCTGGGCCTCTTCTTATGGGCCTTTGTTCTTAATGGGCTTTTCGTCCCTTCAACTTCTTTTTCCTCCTATATAAAGGAATGAGGAAAGGCTATTACTCCTCACTTTCTCATTTCTTAGTTTTCTTCTTTATCCTCCTGCTAAGATTCTCAGAGCAATAACAGCAAGTCGGAGCTCAAAGCCTTTTTCAGGAGTGCTTCTTCAGGTAAGATTCCTCCCTTTGCTTTTCGTGTCTATTTTTCCATTGTGTGCCATTTTAAGATAGCCTATTTACGTGCCTCACACTTTTTTCAGATGGCTGACAAAAGAATGACTCGTTTGGCCAAGATGAACGTGGCTAGAAAGTCCAATGATTTTCCTATTCAATCGAGGTATACTTCTTTAATCGACATGATCAACACTCGAGGGGACGAGTATCCGTCTGATGCGCATCTGGACGCGCACGATCATATCAGTGCTTTACGGGATCCCAAGGAGCTGGAAAAGTTGAGCAGCTGCTTCAAAATCAAGGAACCTTTTAAGCTGGTTCTTGCAGGTCCGGCCGACAGGGCCTGTCAGTGGAAGAAGGACGCGCTGTGCGTCTATAGGGATACTCTAAGGGCAGGTATTAGACTCCCTTTTCATCCATTCATTCCTTTGCTACTGGCTGATGTGGGCATCAGCCCTTGCCAACTTCCCCCTAATTCCTGGAGGTTGATTCTGTGCTATCTGTCGCAATGCGCCAAGTACAATGTCCCCACTTCTGTTGCTGTCTTCAGGAAGATTTTTCAGTTCAAAAACAGCCCTGATAAAAGTCCGGGTTGGGTTTCTATCAACCAGCGCCCCACCATCCCCCATATCGTGAATGGGAAGTCCATCCCTGACAACAACTTGGGGTGGAAGAAAGATTTTTTGTTTGTTATTTGGGAAGGTGGAGATTGGGGCTCCCTGTTTCGATCATCCTTTGGGCTGGCCGTGGACGGGAGCCCAAATGACATAACTTTGTCTGAGGAGGAGGCTAAGGGTTTCAACCTCCTTACGCAAGACAACGGTACTTTCCATTGTTGGGACCTTATCCGGGAGACCGTCCTGGTAGAACGCGGCCTTTCGCCCGTTAATAAGAAAAGTAAGTTCCCTTTCTTATCTCCTTTATTTCCTGCACTTTTATTTCATTGGTTTTCAACTGACTTTGTTTGTTGCAGTGGCTGAGAAGATTGAGGAGGCTACCAAGCCGAAGGACCTGGAGACAACCAGGAAGAAGAGGGCTGGGAAGGTCTTTAAAGACCCTCGACTTGGTGATCGCTTCCCTGAGTTCCTTCTTCAGGCAATGGAGCCAAGCGAGGAAGGCCCCAGCCAAGTTTTGCGCACCAAGCAGAGGCCAGGGGCCTATTTTCAACCTGCCTGGGGGATCCGGGGCAAGGACTCAATCGTGGGCAGCACGGTGCTGTCCAAGGAATGGTCTAAGCATTCCATCTCCCCGGTGGACTATCAAGATTTTGTCCTTCAACAGGACTTAGAGGGGAATGAGCTATTTGGAGCCCAGGCTCTGGCGACGGTACGTCCTTCACTTATGTCCTTCTTACTTATTTTTCCATGTTTCTTTTCTGAACTTTCGCTGTTTCTCTTGCAGGCTAACGCCCATTTCCAGGGGGCAATTCACCAAGCTAAAGCTTGGAAGGTTGGCCTGGAAGATGCCAACAAGAAGTTGGAAGAGGCCAACCAAAAAATAGAGGCCCTTGAAGCTCAACTGGCCTCTTCCACTTCTGACCTAGAGACGGCCCGGGCCGAAAATGTCATTCTGAAGGCGCAGAAGGACAAAGCCTTTGATGGCTGGATGGACACCCAAGAATTCAAGGACTTGATGGTGGAGCATGATGCCCTTCTTCACCCAGTTAGCTATAAAGAGGGCTGGGATGCTGCTGTGGAGGCCATCCAGGATGAGTTTCCAAAGGTCCTTGAGCAGTCCCCCTTTCCTTGCCCTGTGCGGGTTCCAGAGCTTGGAGGTGTTACTGAGAAGCTTGCTGTTATGATCAAGGATGGAGAGGAGAAAGATTCTTCCGAAGAGGAGTTTGAGCCTGTCGCTAAGAAGGCCAGGGTGGAAGAGCCTCCAAAAGCAGCGCCTCAACAACCAGCATCTCCTGCAGAGGGAACTTCTACAGGGACTTCAGAGGGGACAACCGAGACGTCCGAAGAAACGACTGAGACTTCCGAGGAGACTTCAGATAGTGGTTCTGAGGAATCTCAGCCTTCCAAGGCCTAACTTTTTGTATATCTTCTTTTTGAACTTTATTCATATCTAAACTTGTTACCCTTCGGGGTTATATTTTATATGTTGCTTTTCTTGCCTCTTTCTGTTTAACTTTACAATCTTAATACGCATTTGAACTTTAAACTACCTTAGATAGAAATAATTTCAAACTCTTTAATATGAAGTCTAGTTTTCCAAAACCTTACATAGCATGGGTTCGACCCTAATCAGCAATAACTAGACGATGTAAATTCTACTGGAAAATAAAATCCTATGCAAGCAAAGCTTCAAGGTGCTTTTAAACCTACTTGTCAATGACAAGTGAGAATCGTACTTCACCTATCTTACACATAGTAAACCTTCAAGTTTTGTGCGTGCCAGGTCCTCGGGACTTCAAAACCTTCCATAGTTTCCAGCTTGTAGGTTCCTCTACCCTGAACGCTCTTGACTCTGTACGGCCCTTCCCAATTCGGGGCAAGCTTTCCTTTCTGTCCAACATCAGAAGCCTCTATTTTTCTCAAGACTAGATCTCCTTGTTTAAAAAATCTCTCTTTAACCCTTAGGTTGTAATAGAATGAAGCCTTTTTCTGATATTCTACTATCTTTGCATGTGCCTCATCTCGCACTTCATCAATTAGATCCAGGGCTAACCTCTGCCCTTCCTCATTTTCTACAGCATTGAAAGTCTGAATCCTTGGAGAGGAATGCGATATTTCGACGGGAACTACTGCTTCTGCCCCATATGCCAACATGAAAGGAGTTGCTCCTGTCATGACTCTACAGGTAGTCCTATAGGCCCATAATATTGGAAGTATCTCATCCACCCAATTATTTCTTGACTTCTCGATCCTCTTTTTTAGTCCATCCAGGATTATCCGATTTGCTACCTCTGCTTGCCCATTGGCTTGCGGGTGAGCCACAGAGGTGAATCGTAACTCAATTTCATTTTCTTCACAATACTTCTTGAATTCCTCATTGTTGAATTGTGTTCCATTGTCAGTGACGAGGATACGGGGAATTCCATATCGGCACATAATGTTTTCCCACAGGAATTGTGCAACCTGCTTAGTAGTGATTTTGGCCAAGGGTTTGGATTCGATCCACTTGGTGAAATAATCAATGGCTACAATCAGAAATTTCCTTTGTGCCGTTACCATAGGAAAAGGCCCTAGAATATCCATCCCCCACATAGCAAAGGGGATTGGGGAGTTGATAGAGGTCAGCATCTCGGGGGGTTGTCTAACAACTGGTGCATGCTTCTGACAGCGATCACACTTCTTCACATATTCTTTGGCATCAGCCATCATTTCTGGCCAATAGAAGCCTAAACGAGTTATCTTATGAGCCAAGGCCCTGCCCCTCAAGTGTTGTCCACAAATACCTTCATGCACTTCTTCAAGAGCCAAGCGTGCCTCATCGGGCCTGAGACACCTCAAGTAGGGAACCACAAAAGATCTTTTGTAAAGAATCCCATCTATCAAAGAGTACCTTAGTGCTCGAATAGTTAACTTCCGTGCTTCAGTTGCATCACTTGGCAACCAACCGGTCTGAATGTGAGCCTTGATGGGATCAATCCATGACGTCCCCAGGCCTATGGGAGCCACAAGCTTAACATCTATGCTTCGTGTCTTCAATACACGAAAGTATACACTTCCTGAACTTTCTTCTATCTCAGATGAAGCAAACTTTGATAGCGCATCTGCCTTAGCATTTTCTTCCCTTGGAATGTGTTCAACATGGCATTCATTAAATTGAGTCATCACAGCCCTTACTAGGCGTACATACTTAGCCATCGTATCATCCCTTGCCTCAAATTCTCCCTTTACCTGGGATATGATCAGCTTCGAGTCTCCACGGACCTTTAAGTTTTTGACTCTAAGTGTCCCAGCTAGACCAAGGCCAGCAATCAGGGCTTCATACTCTGCCTCATTGTTTGTGGTTGGGAAGTCTAGCTTCATAGCATACTCAATTAAGAATCCATCAGGGCTTTACAAAACCAATCCTGCTCCACTGGAGTTTGTTTTTGATGCCCCATCAAAATAGAGAACCCAATATTCTTTATCATCCTTCTCTTTGTCCCCATTGTCGACTCCCTTGTCTTGAGGTATGGTATCTTCCTGCCCCCCGACTTCTTGGTTGGGTATGGTACATTCCACCACGAAGTCAGCTAGTGCCTGGGCTTTTATAGCCGTGCGCGGCTTATACTTGATATCGAACTCTCCCAACTCTATTGCCCACTTAATCAGTCTCCCACTTGCCTTGGGACTGTGAATGATGTTTCTCAGTGGCTGATTTGTTAGCACTTCAATCCGGTGAGCTTGAAAATAAGGACGCAGCTTTCTTGAAGCCATTACCAAGGCTAAAGCGAATTTTTCAATAGTTGAATAATTCAACTCAGTACCATGCAAGATTTTGCTGACATAGTATACGGGTTTCTGGACCTTCAGTTCCTCCTTAACCAACACCGCGCTCAAGGCGCTATCTGAAACAGCCAAGTACAAGAACAAAACTTCATTCAGAACTGGCTTGGCCAACAACGGGGCCTGGCCCATATACTTCTTTAACTCTGTAAATGCCTTCTGATTTTCCTCACTCCATACAAAGCCTTTGATGCTCTTTAGTGACTTGAAAAATGACAAGCACTTGTCTCCTGACTTGGAGATGAATCGTCCTAGCGCAGCAACCCTTCCTGTGAGCTTCTGAACATCCTTGATGGTTTTTGGTGGTTCCATGTCCAGGATCGCCTTTATTTTATCGGGGTTAGCCTCAATTCCTCTTTTTGAGACCATCAATCCCAAGAATTTTCCAGATCCTACTCCGAAAGCACACTTCGTAGGATTCAACATCATCTTGTGGTACCTCAGGACCTCAAAAGCTTCCCTTAAATGGGATATATGATCAGTCTTTACTAGACTCTTGACTAACATGTCATCAACATAAACTTCCATAGTCTTACCAATAAGATCCTTAAAAATTTTATTCACCAACCTTTGATAGGTGGCTCCTGCATTCTTGAGACCAAACGCCATAACAAGATAACAATAAACACCAAAGTCAGTGATAAATGATACCTTTGGAATGTCATCCTTATGCATTTTGATCTGGTTGTATCCGCTAAATCCATCCATGAAACTCAGCATCTCATGTCCAGCAGTGGCATCAATCAAAGTATCAATTCTAGGCAGTGGAAAACAGTCTTTGGGGCATGCATCATTCAGATCAGTGAAGTCTATACACATCCTCCACTTTCCATTAGCCTTCTTCACCATTACAGGGTTTGCTAACCACTCTGAAAATTGAATCTCCTCAATGAAACCAGCCTCTAAGAGCTTTTCTACTTCCTGTTTTATAGCCTCTTGTCTTTCCGGGGCAAAATTTCTTTTCTTTTGTTTCACTGTCTTCCGGCTTGGATCCACGTTTAGCTTGTGAGTAATTAACTCCGGGTCTATGCCTGGCATATCAGCTGCTGACCATGCAAACACATCACTATTTTCCTGCAAAAATTTCACTAACTTCCCTCTAAGGGGCTCCTCTAATGTGGCTCCAATGAAAGTCATCCTCTCAGGATTCTCGGGGTCTAAAGGAACCGAAACCAATTCTTCTGCTAGCCTTCCTCTATTCTCATCATTTTCTCGAACATCCATATCTTCAATAGGAAGAACCTGCCCCCCGACTCCATCTGCCCTCAAAGAGGCCACATAACAGCTTCTAGCCATTTTTTGATCTCCTCTCTCTTCTCCAATCCCGTTTCGGGTGGGAAACTTCATGACTGAATGGTAGGAAGAGGGGACTGCCTTAAAGGCATGTATCCCTGTTCTCCCCATGATAGCATTATAAGTTGAACTAGCCTTTACCACCACGAAATCCAGCATCTGCGTTGCTTGCCTTGGCTCCGTACCTATGGTGGTTGGCAATTTGATTATTCCTTCCACAGGACATTCTACTCCAGCAAATCCATATATCGGCATGTCGGTTGGTGTCAACTGGGAGTCGTTATACCCCATCCTTAGAAAGGTGTCGTGGAGCAAGATATCCACAGAAGCACCATTATCCACAAGGACCCTCTTAACCGGGCTATTTCCTATTATTGGTGTTATGACCAGCGGGTCGTCATAGGGAAACTTCACACCCTCTAGGTCGGAATCATCAAAAGCCAATATTACTTCTGTCCTGGCCCTCTTCGGGGCTTCTCCAACAATATGCATAACCTCTCTAGTATATGCCTTTCTGGAATTTTTGGACAATCCAGCAGCAGTTGGACCTCCAAAGATCGTGTTTATCACAGGCCCTCGAGGGCGTCGCGGTCCTCCAAAAATTGCATTTATAATCGGCCCTCTAGGTTGGGGATTCCGCCCCTGATCGTCTTGGTCCCTCCTACGATCTTCAAAGTTCTTCCTTCCATTATTATTTCTGTCCCCTCCATCTCCAGTATACTTGTTCAATCTTCCTTTTCGAATCAAAAACTCAATTTCATCTTTCAATTGCCTACACTCATCGGTGTCATGGCCAACATCTTTGTGAAACCTGCAATACTTGCCCTTATCTAGCTTGGCGGGATCAGCCTTCAAGGGCTTAGGTGTAATATCCCGTAATTTTTAGAATTCGATTAATAAAAGAATAATAGAATAAAAAGGATTAAAATTAGATAAGGACTAGGATTTAAAATTGGGTTAGACTAATGGGCCTAAAATTTGGATCCAATTCTAATATGGATAACTTGTAGTTTAAGATATAGGGTTTTGTCTCGTTATAAATACACCTTATTCATCCTCCTCGTTTTAAGTATTAAAATTCGTAAGGGCTCTTCTCAGCAAAAATCAGCAGTCTTGTAAAATTCGTAGAAAATTCATAGTATGTCAGAATTCAGTGATTCTGGACTTTTCGGAAAGGTCTTTTCGTTCTCTACAACTTTGCTGTTTCATGTTTTCCAAGAAATCGTCGTTTAGAGGGTCAAAATCGTGTAGTTTCAGATCTGGTCAGGCTTTGGGGTAAGTACTTTTTGACTTACTTTTATTTTCGGAAAAGTTTTGATACTCTGATTTTTGAATTTCGTATAAGATATAAGAATTCTGTTTCGAACTGTATAAGATATAAGATACGAGAATCTTTTGAAACCCAGTCTCTACGTTTTCGAACCCGTTCGTAATTTACGCTATAGTTCTGGAACTAGCCTTAGATACCCTTAGTAGGCGCACGAGTGTGCAATTTTAGATACCTATTAAGGGCGCGTAATTATTGAACTTTAGATGCCGACCACTGGCAAAGTGTGGTATAAAGAATAAGAATAAGAATTAGATGCCGGCTACTGGCAAAGTGTGGCCGTAGATCAAGACTGTGGTATTTATAAGAATTATCGTTTCGTTCTGTTTTATTCTGCTCAGATCTGTTATAAAATCTGTACTGTTATAAATTCTGCTCTGTTCTGTTTTAAATTCTGAATTTTAAAATATAAAACTTTGGGTTGGATTTATTTTAGAAATTGTTTTTATAAAATTATTATTGTTTTAAGAAAAATCGTTTTATCAAAACACCCATTGTTTTTCTGTTTAAAAGTTAGTCAATTTGTACTTGCTGAGCTGTGTAGCTCACCCCTTTTATATTTCAGGTTTCGTATAAGATTCGAGTTGGAAATCATTGGAGTTCGAGGACTTAGGATTGGAGTATATTAAATTTTGGGCTTCCGTTAGCTGCGCTTTTGTAATAGACACCTTTGTAATAGATTTTCGTATTAGTAAATTGTATTTTATTTTAGTTTTGGTTTAGAATTAATGGTCAGGAAGTACGGGTCGTTACAGTACTGTAACGACCCGTACTTCCTGACCATTAATTCTAAACCAAAACTAAAATAAAATACAATTTACTAATACGAAAATCTATTACAAAGGTGTCTATTACAAAAGCGCAGCTAACGGAAGCCCAAAATTTAATATACTCCAATCCTAAGTCCTCGAACTCCAATGATTTCCAACTCGAATCTTATACGAAACCTGAAATATAAAAGGGGTGAGCTACACAGCTCAGCAAGTACAAATTGACTAACTTTTAAACAGAAAAACAATGGGTGTTTTGATAAAACGATTTTTCTTAAAACAATAATAATTTTATAAAAACAATTTCTAAAATAAATCCAACCCAAAGTTTTATATTTTAAAATTCAGAATTTAAAACAGAACAGAGCAGAATTTATAACAGTACAGATTTTATAACAGATCTGAGCAGAATAAAACAGAACGAAACGATAATTCTTATAAATACCACAGTCTTGATCTACGGCCACACTTTGCCAGTAGCCGGCATCTAATTCTTATTCTTATTCTTTATACCACACTTTGCCAGTGGTCGGCATCTAAAGTTCAATAATTACGCGCCCTTAATAGGTATCTAAAATTGCACACTCGTGCGCCTACTAAGGGTATCTAAGGCTAGTTCCAGAACTATAGCGTAAATTACGAACGGGTTCGAAAACGTAGAGACTGGGTTTCAAAAGATTCTCGTATCTTATATCTTATACAGTTCGAAACAGAATTCTTATATCTTATACGAAATTCAAAAATCAGAGTATCAAAACTTTTCCGAAAATAAAAGTAAGTCAAAAAGTACTTACCCCAAAGCCTGACCAGATCTGAAACTACACGATTTTGACCCTCTAAACGACGATTTCTTGGAAAACATGAAACAGCAAAGTTGTAGAGAACGAAAAGACCTTTCCGAAAAGTCCAGAATCACTGAATTCTGACATACTATGAATTTTCTACGAATTTTACAAGACTGCTGATTTTTGCTGAGAAGAGCCCTTACGAATTTTAATACTTAAAACGAGGAGGATGAATAAGGTGTATTTATAACGAGACAAAACCCTATATCTTAAACTACAAGTTATCCATATTAGAATTGGATCCAAATTTTAGGCCCATTAGTCTAACCCAATTTTAAATCCTAGTCCTTATCTAATTTTAATCCTTTTTATTCTATTATTCTTTTATTAATCGAATTCTAAAAATTACGGGATATTACATTAGGCCAGCGAATATCTCTGTCTTTCTCAATCTCCATCAAAATCTGACTTCTGGGAGCATTCAGCTTAGCGTATTCAGTGAACTTTTGCCCAGGTCCTCCCTTCTTGGGGGTTGAATCAGGGTTTTGTTCGGTTCTAGGATATTTGTCCTTTGCAATATATTCTAAATCAGCTTTCCGCTTCTTGCCTCCAGTGGGCTCATTACTTACTACGGTCTTCCTCATACTTTCTTCAACCTTGATATACTTCCCTGCCCTCTCTTGGAGCTGCAACATGCTCTCAGGGGGTCATTTAGCCAAAGACATCTTGAAAAACTCATCCCTAGTTCCTTGTTGCAGTGCTATCATGGCTACCTTATCATCAAGATCTGGGACTTTTAAAGCCTCCTTTGTAAAACGATTCAGGTAATCTCTCAAGGATTCCTTAGCTCCCTGCACAAGACTCATAAGAGATGCTGAACTTTTCTCATGGACTCTTCCACTGATGAATTGCTTAATAAAAGCCTGACTTAATTCTCTGAACGATCCAATAGAATTTGGGGGCAGGCGACTGTACCATCTTTGAGCCATACCCGACAGGGTTTGAGGGAAGGCCCGACACTTTATAGCATCATTCACGGGTTGCAGCAGCAGTGCATTAGAGAATGTCCTAACATGATTAGCGGGGTCTCCCATGCCATCATAGGTGGGCATCTTGAATTTCCTTGAGATATGGGCATTCATTATCTCTTCTGTGAATGGTGGAGTTGGATCATCAGGATCTCCAAGGGGAAGGAGATTGCTTGGATCAGTTCTTGGGACAACAACCCTTCTTCTTACCAGACCATCCAGGTCTATGACAGGAGGAGGATTTCTCCCCCTGAGAGGTATCTGGGGTCCGGTGGCCTGGTGAGCCTCCAAATCACGCCTCAGCCTTTGGATTTCAGCCTCATGAGCCCTGATCCTTTCCTGCACTTCTTGGGGATTCGCCCCTGGGGTGCTTTGGGGGCGTTGCCTTCCATCGGCCATTGGCTCTTTTCCAGGACGCCTCCTTCTCGGGGCCACTTCATCATCCGAAGATTCGGAGTCTCTCTCAGTATAAGGACCAGAAAATTCCCGATCCTCAGGAATAGGACCCAAACCTCGTATATAGGGGGTGACTGCCCTCGTGCTTCGCCTCGCCCAGCATATCCGCTTCCTCCAACCTCAGGGCGAAGGGGCATCCCATAAGGGGGGTTAGTAGTAACAACAGTTGAATATTCATACCCGACGGGTCGAGAATTCACAGGTATATGTACTTGTTGAACTTGAGGATTCGTACCTTGAATAATCGAGGGAGTTGTCCCTTGTGGCTGAGGTTGAGTTCCCCCTATCTGGGCATCCCCTTGAGTAGATGCATAAGTCGAATGGGGCGGAACCTCCACGGTTGACGAAATCACCTGAGTTGTCCCTGATGGTGTTCCTTCCTCCAGAGCTCCAATTGTTCTCCGTGTTCTCGCCATGGTTGTTGTTGTGCTATTCCCACAGACGGCGCCAAATGTTATGGATAAAAAACTAAGGTTATTATTTGCTGTATTTATTACTAAGATTCGGGAGCTCAAGGCCTTTAATGGCTGCTCTCGTGTATCGTAGTTTAATTCTGCCTTTACGAGATGCCTACGTATCTCTGTGAATTAGAGAATCAAGCCAAAAAATGTAGTTCTGATTGGTGGGGGTGAGACCCCTTATATAGATGTTGGGAGTCCCTGAATTGGACTTGGTATAGGAGACTTGGTGGGCAAGTCTCATAATTAGAATGGACTTTGGAGTCCTAGATAGTAGGAAACTGATTCCTTATCCTTTTAGGTCCCCTTGAGGCTAATCTCTAAGGATTTATATCCTTATCGGGACTCTTCTCAACATCTGATTTTTCTCCTATTAATTAATTATGAAATTAGTTAATAATCAGGGCTTTTGGGCCTTTTTTATTCCATCAGGCCTGATTTGGTCCATCAGGCTTAACCATTCTGGTCTGAGTATCATATGTCTTTTTATTGGGCCTAGCAGCCCACAACTTGTACAATTAATGCAGTATTTAATTATACAATCATAATTTATTTATCCCTATCAACAGGGTACATCTAATCGTCATGATCATCCATCATCCGAAGAAACTCTTTGGATTTATGATACACATTCACGAGTTTTCTCCATTCCATTTTCCTCCTTTTCATCTCCTTAGAATGCTCCTTCTCGAAGAGTGAGGCCTTGTTCTCTGCTTGATGTGCCTTAGACTCCCACTCCTCTAAAGAGATTTTCATCTTCTTCATGGAGACTTGCAGTGCTGCATAGTCACTCCTCATTTTGATGTTTTGTGTAGAAGATGCAACAAAGTATACATTGTCCTGGCAAAGAAAACAAAAGGAGAGGTCATAAAAAGGCCAAATTTGTGGAGGACAAGGGTAAGATGCTAAGGAGATCAAGAATCAAGAGGGTCGAGTCCCTAACATGGAAAGTCGTGGTCGACCAAGACCTTCACTAAGTTCTGACCTCACCCAACCAAGAGTAGGATGGACCGATTCCTCCACATGGAGACCTCTGGCTGACCAGAACCTCCACGAAAGATGGTCCAGAGCCTCCTGGAGGACTTCCTCTAACCCTCCTGTGAAAATTTTATGAAAATTTTGTAGAATAATTCACTAAAAGAAGTGCACTTGAAAAAAAATTACAAGTTAAGAGTACCTAATACAAGACGTGAGCCCCTTACATCTAGGCCTTGAGTAACTTCTCACCCGATGAGATGTAAACAAGGTCCGGGGGAGTGATGCAATTCTTGGACCATTCTAGGGCAAGGGTCGGACTTCCGAACACCGAGTCATTCATGGATATGCCCAATGAGGGTTCAAAAGGGATCTTCACATTTCCATCCGAATCCTTGACCCTTTTCTTTCCAGAGCCAGATGCCTCAAGAAACGTTGGGACTTTAGAGATGCGGTTCGCCTACATGGTAGCTTTCCTAGCCATTCTTCCAGTGACCACTTCACTCTTGTTGGTCAATGCATCCAAGGCTTCAACAGCTGAAATAAAACAAAGGAAAGATAGATATAAGAAAAAACTTGACAAAGTTTGAGATATAATAAAAATCAATACCCTCTTTAGAGAGGCCACTAATGCCGGCCTCCACGAGCTTTGTCTCCGTAACAAATTTCCAATAACGGGTTTGTCCATCATCCTTGATAAGGCAGTCACGATCATAGAGCTTAACATCTGTGAGGTGAAGAATATTGTGAGTACTGTCTACAGGACAGCTGAAATCACGTCTGAAGTATACTCCCCAGTCACCTTTCTTCCACTCCAAGACCACGAACTTTTTAATCCACTGATGAATTGTTAGGACGTTAACACGCGCTAATAACACAAGCAAGTATACGCGTTCGCAAGTAGTATAAGATTTAAATCAAATTGATTCCCACAGAGACTCTTTGGTTAATTTAAGAATATGCACCTATACAACAGTGATATGGTTATTATCCAATGCTAAGACAAATAACAAGTTGAGATTGTTTATAACTAAGAATTAAACTAACAATTACAACTAAGAGAACAAGAATGTTTGAATTAATATATATGACAAACATGGGAGCCTAAATTAATTAAATACTTCATTCAATAGCCTTTGTGTTCTTAACCTTAGCATGTAATGGTGATGACACTAATCAGATAACACGAAACTAGTAAACGTCAAATTTTGTTGTACGAATACCCTACTACCAAGCATCCACAAAAGAGATATAAATTGAATAGACACCAATTATGCTTAGTCCTTATATGTCTATAAGAATTGAAAACATAACGGTTTAATGCGCAAGTTATCTATCATGATTACATAGGGCAAGTAAGATGGTTAAAATTACCTGCGAATCATGCATAACAATTATACATGAACCTATTCTAGAATGGCAAGTCTAAATCTCTATATACATGGTCGCTTCAATAGAGATTAACACGCTATCTTATATGTTAGCTATGCCCATAAGACGAATAAGCACAACCAATACTAGGTTATCAAACAATCACGACACACTAAGGTATCGAAACAATTTAACTAAAGAAATCCATAAATAAATCCGTTAGAACCACATGATAATGATTAGTTCATAACCAAACTCATCATAACCATTGGTTCCAATAAAACATTAATAATAAACAATATAAGAGTACTAGGGTTCAAAGATAAATCGAAAACAAGCATCCAAGTATCGCCTAAATCAAAAAAAACAAAAGTCTTCCTGTCCGTAGCCATCTCATGCTCTCTAGGTCTTCTTATTGCTCTTTCAGGTCTCCTTGTTATTAAAAACATCTTTTTATTGGTATATATAGGCTCCAGGATGACCAGGACTCTCAAAATCTTCAATTTCAACAAAAATCAGGATTCTGGGGCAGAAACAGGGCTGGTTCTGGCGTTGCCGCGCTGACATTCTGGAAAAATTGTGACAGTTCTTCTTTTGGCCGTAACTTGAGTTATGCTTGTCAGAGTTAAGCAATTCAACTGCCCACGTGAAGCTAACGAGATTCTCTACAACTTGAGAATGGCCTAGGCTTCCAATTTTGATCTCTTTTCAGCATAATTCTTTGAAAAACTTCTTTCTTCCTCTAACTGCTGCCTGAAATGTAATAACACAAAAACACATGAAAAATACCAACAGCTTAAGTCCAAAACACCAACTTAATCCAGTAATGAAGCGTTCCAAGTAGATATAAAATCCAGTTATCACACGCCCAAACTTGAATCGATGCTTATCCTCAAGCATAAACAGACTCAAAACTACAAAACAATGAGCCGGCTACTAGACATTTGACGCCTAGCCTTACAACAACTAGCAATGAAATCCAAGCTTTTCTCTAGTTTAAAAATTCAATGTTCTTTTGCCATCACGAGAATATCATAAATTCTAAATATAACCATGTGATTAAATTTCAACTAATAAACAAGCATAATTATGATCTAGATCAAAAGAAATCCTATAAGACTTTGTGAAAATATTTGTTTTTGGCATGCAAATCAATTAATTAGGACTTAAACATCCCTTTATTCGTCATTACTACACTCACATCAATATCAACCAATCAATCAGAAATAGCTCAACCTAAGGGATCATGATATATGCATGCAAATGCAACTATATGAAATAAAAAAAACAAATATGTCCTATATAAACAATCATGCAACACTATGAATGAAATACAACTATATGCAACATAAATCTAAATGAACTATATGGACACACATAAACTAATCCTTACATTATCATCTCAAACTTAAAATTTTCAATGTCCTCATTGAAGGTAATAATAAGGATTTCAGGCATACCTAGTCGTCGAAAAGATCACCCTCTTCGGTTGGAGGATCAGGTGGCCAATCAACCTCGACACCAGTGTCTTGGGAAACAGTACCGAGAGCGTGTGTCAAATCTGCAGTAAAGTGACAGTAAATGTCGTGCATGGCCTCCATACGTATAGTCAATCGCCTGCACGGTGCATCACCAACCCCAGTGTGGCATAACACAAGTAATCTGGTAGTAGGTTGAGCTCAAGTGAGGCAGCTTCTCCAATAGTCAGCTCGAGACGCTCCTGAGAAATTCTCAGCTCTGCTAACCCAAGAGAATCAAATGGTAGATCCAACTTCCTCTTCCACGGAGGTGCATTAAAAACCTGTAATTGTTCTGCTCCTTCTTCATCTTTAATAGCTGGTTCCCCTATTAAGGATCTCTCTAAGGTATCTGACTTTGGACATTGCTCAGGCTCGGAATTCATGACAGAGGTGACCTACTCTACTTTAAAGCAATACTCTTTAGATGTGGGTAACTTTATTTCCTTGAGCACATTAAAAGTGACCTTTTGATCGTGAACCTTCATTGTAAGCTCTCCTCTTTGCACATCGATCATAGTTCGACCAGTAGCTAAGAATTGTCTCACCAAGATAATGGGAATCTTTTTATCCTCCTCAAAGTCAAGTATTACAAAGTCAGCAGGAAAGATAAGTTTGTCCACTTTGACCAACACATCCTCCACAATTCCTCGTAGATATGTAATAGAACGATCGGCCAACTATAAGGACATATATGTCGGTTTTGGATCAGGTAGACCAAGCTTCTTGAAGATAGACAAGGGCATCATATTGATGCTAGCTCCCAAATCACATAAACACTTGTCAAATGACAAGTTTCCGATGGTGCAAGGAATAGTGAAGCTTCCAGGATCTTTAAGCTTCGGAGGTAACTTCTGTTGCAATACACCACTACATTCCTCCGTAAGAGCAATGGTCTCTAAGTCATCTGTTCAAGAGCTTCAGTGAAAGGTATGTTGATATGAAGTTTCTTGAACACCTCCAGAAACTTAGCAAATTGTTTATCCAACTTCTGCTTCCGCAGTCTCTTAGGAAAAGGAGGTGGAGGATAGACCTATTTCTCCCCTGTATTACCCTCAAGAGGAGTGTGTTCCATGGTTTTCTTTCTTGATTCCACTTCTGCTTCCTTCTACACATCTTTTTCAGCCAAAACTTCATATTCTAGAACTTGGGATTTTTCAGGGCTTGCAACCTTCCCAGACCTCAATGTAATTGCCTTAACCTGCTCTTCTGCTTCCCTCTTTCCTGGAACTATATCACTAGAAAGCATTCCTGGTAGTCGATTCAATAAGGTTTTAGCAATTTTTACTATCTGGTTCTCTAGAGTCTTGATAGAAATAGCCTGGCTTTGGCATATAAGAGTCTGGTTTTTGCACATAAGCCTGAACTCCTCCAATTCAGATTGTTCATTCAAAGATTGACCTGCATCATGAGTTTGTTGTTGAAGTTGGAGTTGTTGTCTTGGTGCAAATTGTTGCTGAAAACCAGGAGGGTTGAATTGTTTTTCTCCAAACTGCTGGAACGGCTATTGTATCGCATTCTAATTGTTGCTCCATCTGAAGTTAGGATGATTCCAGTTGTCAGGATGATATGTGTCTAGAACTGGTTGTTGCGATCTCTGAAAGCTGCTCACAAATTGAGTTGATTCACTAGATATAACGCATTGCTCCATCGCATACAAACCTGTACACAGCTCACAAACTCTGGTTATCTGATTAATACCATAGTTAGCCAGATAATCGATCTTCATAGACAATGCCTTTAGTTGAGAAATGATAGCCATAGTTGTATCCACTTCAAGAACTCCTGCTACCTTGCCCTGTGGCACTCTCTGGGTTGGATATTGATATTCATTAGCAGCCATCAGTTCAATTAGATCATAAGCTTCCTCATAGCTCTTTGCCCATAATGTTCCACCTGATACTGTGTTGAGCATGGGTCTTGACTGTGCTCCCAACCCGTCATAGAAATAATTGATGATCATCCAATCAGGCATTCCATGATGAGGACACTTTCTAAGCAACTCTTTGTAGCGCTCCCAAGCTTTACATTGAGATTCTCCAGTTTGTTGAGCAAACTCAGTCAGAGCATTCCTGATTGCAGTAGTCTTCGCCATTGGGAAGAATTTAGTGAGAAATGTTTAAGCAAGATCCTCCCATATGGTGATAGACCCTGGTGGTAGAGAATGTAACCAGCACTTTGCTTTATCCCTCAGAGAGAATGGGAAAAGTCTCAGCTTCACAGCATCTTCAGAAACATCGTTGAACTTAAAGGTGTCACAGATATCAATGAAATCCCTAATGTGCATATTGGGATCTTTCGTTGGAGAACAGTGACATCCTCACAATCAGGGGCCTAGATTGTGGAGTCACCATGCTGCAAATTATAATAATATAAAACAGAATCATAAACATAATGCCATGGCCCCTTGCACTGCTACAGGATCTAATACAGGTTAAGGTATGAAACAAGTTACATCTAACTACACAACATGATGCTATTACAATCTTTTCTAAATATAAAAGATAACTTCATATAGAAGCTGCCACTAATCTACCCCCTTTCTAGCTACCTGCGATATCATAGCGAATCTAACTGTGCGCGAAGGTCCAAAGTTAGCATTCTTCATAGCTGACCTTCTAAATCCAACCATACTCGAGCTTAACTGTAAAAATTTAGATAACAAAGCAACGTGAGCTACAAAAGCTCAGCAAGTAACAATAACATTAAAACAGTTAAGCTATCAGGGATCAATAGGTATCAAGGCCAACTATGATATTCAAATGGAAATCCAATATAAGGAATAAGGAAAGGAATTATAGAAAAAAATTCTTTATCGTCAGTTCAAAATTCAAGTTTTCTTTCAAAACTCTTCATAAAATTCTTTCTAACATCTTTTCAAAAACCTTTTCAAGCAAACATTTTCTAAGGAAATCTTTATTTCAAAACATATCTTTTGATTGGAGTTTTCCCACAATGTCATAGACAATACGGGTGATCAGCCACGTAATGCCTCCCATCAGGATCTAATCGTCCTTCTGAGCTTCCATGTATATAGGGTCCCCTAAGACTAGTTCCAAAACTAGTCAGCTAGACTTATTGCCATTGCTAGCGCAACACAACCAAAAATGCTAGACCGGCGTCACTCGGCCACTTACGCCCCCAATCTGTAGGAATCCGTAGAAAACATTTTTGACGGAATTCCTATATCATTTATGAAAATATCTTTCAATTTTAAGCTTTACCAACCTTTTGATGAAATAAGACCTTATTGGAAAGTCTGAAATCATATTTAAGTTCATTTTTGAAACTCAGGGATATCATGTCAAGTATCAGGTATCAAAAAGAACGCAATGGGTTCAAACATAGGTATTATCAACAATGAACCAAAAGATTCTCATAATGAATGAAATTGTGAGCATTTGAAAATATAAAGGAAACAGGCTTATTTATCAATGGCTAAGATATGGTATTTAAAATTTAAATCAACAGGAAGGATTATAAGTAAAAGAGGGAGAGAGAGCAGTTGAGGTTTCGTTAATTGCCTCTCAAAAGTATCACACTATCACAATCCTGCCTAACCATAATCTTCACTGGATCTTAGCTTTAACTTTTTCCTTTCCTATGCTTGCGTACTCACTCTATAACTCTACACGAGTAAGAACTCTATTTCAGAATCATTCTAAATACAGTTCGACGTTCACTTTAAACGTCTACCTTAACTACCCCTTTCGCGATACATACATTATACTTATTTATGTACTATTATTTCATATATATATATAGCACACATATCATAAATAGGTCATATAGCACATAACACATATTGCACATCTGGTCACTATCCGATCTTCAATTTCAAACTTAGGAAATATTTCCTTATTGGAAACAAAATTTTAAATTTAAAACTCTCTTGCAAATTATTTGATCATGTTTAGAAAACAAACTTTAAGTTTAAAAGAATTTGAAATCCATATTATAGTTTGACGAATTAATTGTAAGTCAAACTAAGTTGATTCGAATAACTGATCGCCATTTGATAACTTAATTCGACTAGCAACTAACCTAGTGAAACTATAATAGTATTTAAGCATCTTGAAAATGTAATCGCTTTTCGAAGATAGTCTAGTTACTCGACAAGTGAAACTACATTGGATAGCTAGCCAAACTACGTTAGATCATTAAAAGATTTTAACGAAATTTTGGCAGCATATACTCTGTATTTCCAACATACCACTCGACCATGGTCGAAACCCAAACACAAGCAATCAGCCTCATATACAATCACAATACTCTATTATGGTAGTATAATACTACTATATTATGGTAGTATAATACTACTATATTATGGTAGTATAATACTACTATACAAACTTCATCACAAACATACCATTCAAATTACTTGCTCTTTATACTATTTCAAGAATAAACAAGTAAATAATAAACCTTTCTATAAAAACTAAGTACATTGACTTATAAATACTTTACACAACTAGTACATTATTATGGATACTAGTTTACAATCAAAACAGACCAAATAGCCAAACACATTTAACAACCAAGGACATAAACCAATTTCAATAAGGCACATACTAGCACACGCCATCACACAAACACACATATTCTATCGTATTTACCATATTAAAGCTAGATACAAGATTACTCATCAAAGTCTTATACATAGACTCTTAGGAGTTTAAAGTATAACCCGGCCATCTCAAAAAAATGCCAATTTACTCTGTTATATTAAAGTCAAATGAAAAATCATAAAGCATGAAAGTTGTAGATACTTCTGAGATCTTTCCAAGAGGGTAAGGCTCATTAAAAACGGATAAATAACGAATTCGGAAATTGGATAAATGTGGGCTGCCTGAACAGAGTCAGGCCCTGCTCGCAGAAGTAATTTGACATTTAAGACTCCTAAATCCCAGAATATGACTCTGAGTTGTGAACACAAAATGTAGAGTTTGAAAAGATCTTTTCAGAATTGTATTCTTCAAAATTTTCTGATAAATATTTAATTTACTATAAATTTTCAAAGTCTGCCTCTCAGTTTTGAAAATTTTCTGGCAGGTTACAAAAACTGCAGAAATCACCTCCTTATAAGCTTAATTTCGAAAAACTTAAAGAATCAAAGTTGTAGAGAATTGAATTATATTTTTAGAGACTCTGAAATCATAACATTCCGACCTGTAATGAATTTTATACGAATTTAGCAAGAAAACAGGACCTAATACTTTGAAATCAAACCTTATATCTTTATAACTATATTAACAATCAATTTCACACAGAAAAGCCATTTAAACACATATTTCTCTCAGCAACAACAAAACAATGATATGCATATATCAAAACTAATATACATCAAGATATATTAGCATGCATTACTAATTTATTGCCATAATTATGTTTGAACTTAAATTCATAAAAGAATACTACATGCAAATGAGATTAATTACATACAACACTTTTTAAACAATTAGATTCACTTAAACACTCTTATCACCATCAACTACATCACATAAGTCAAGAAATCCATTCTCTCATATATACATATACACAAGCCGCATATATATATACTTCCATGATACAAAACTTTAGTACTTTAAACCACTAAATTAACAATTATTTTCACCAAGAAACACCATATACATACACATTCTTCATATATACATACACCCGCATGTATACAACACACATAAGACACCAATTCCCAACATGCAACTATAATCCATGACATGCAATTCGAATTAACTAACACTAACACTCTATTACTCAATAAACTCAAGTGAAATCACATGAAACTCTAGTTTCTCCCTCAACAACACCAAACTCAAATATACACACACCTATACATACACACGGATACCAGCATGCAAAGTACAAGTTTAATGTAAAAGAAGAGAAAAGATTAGATCCTTACCTAGCAACAAAGGAAGAAGAAAAAGTTGTATGCTTGTGTGTGTGGTTTTTGGCCGGGGGAAAAGAAAATCGAGATGAAGAGATGGGGGAGGATGATGTCTCGGGTAAAATGAGGAAAGAAAGAGGGAGGCTGATGTTTTATTTAATAAAACAAGGGTATTTTGGTAATTTCACGTATAAAAGTTTTTGTTTTAATAGTTTTTATTTGATAAATGAATGCAAAAACGTTTCTTTAATAAAATACAACTGTTATGAAAGTTATGAAAGTTATAAATTTTATATTTTTAAAATGTAGAGCACAAAATTAGCTTCGCATGCATATTTTTAAAATATTTTTCCGATGCACGGTTATTTTTGTATGAATTTTACAAGCTTGACTACGAAAAGTGCAAAAACAGTTCTTAATTCGAATTAAAAATAGGAAATAGCCCAAAATACTCACTTTCACATTAGTTTTTAATACCAAAATAATGATTGTAGAACAATAATTAAAGTTTTAATGTTTTCCAACTATTTTTCAGAAATTTAAATAAACATTTATTCACACTTTATTTTTCAATATTCACTTAAAATTTCATAAATAAATTTCTAAGCACTCTAATAATCACATAAATAAATTTCAAACATACTAATAATCACTTAAAACACACTTTAGCATATAAATATCACATATTTTATTTTTCTAACTAACTTCTCATATTTCCAAAATTCCCACTTTTCCACTTTTCAATTTCCACTTTCACATTTCACTTTCACATTTAAATTTCCGTCTTCAAAATTTTATTATGCTATTATAGCATCAATAAATCCACAATCCACTTTATCACAATTCCTCTGAAATACATCAGACTGGAATGACTATATTATTATATATATTTATTCTCTACTTTCACATAAATAGCACATAAACAAATAATCATTATATTAAAATTTTATGATCGTTACATTCTTCCCCCCTTAAAGGATTCTGTCCCCAGAATCACGCCTAAGTAAACAATTAGGGAAACTTCTCGAGCATTTCACTCTCTCAAGTTCCCATGTGAACTCTTCCACAAGAGGATTTCTCCACAAAACTTTGACTAGGGACACAGATTTATTCCTAAGCGCTTTTCTCTCCGATCTACCATCTTTATCGGATGTTCCTCATAAGACAAGCTAAATCCTTAAGTATCCATATTCTATTTCATGGTCTATAATTGGAATCCTAAAGTTTAAGAACCATTACACAATATAATGTGAACATGGGGTATGTGCAGAGATAATATCATCTCAAACACGACTTATCTTGTCCTTCAAAACTTTGCGTAAATCCTGATGCACAGAATCTCGTCTGATGGTTCGTCTATACTCCAACATTTTTAGATTAAAGGTAAGGAATATAAAATGCAAAATTCTCACTTGCGCCAATTCTTGATTCAAAAGTTTGTCGATGGAACACATTGTTTCATAATAGTTGATTGGAACTAAGGTTCAATGATCAAGAAGAAAAGAATGAAAATGATAATGACGTGATTGAGAACAACCATATTAGTACTTAAGATGGCCATTCTTAGTACCATATAGTTCACAACACACATTTAGGTGGCGTCCCACCAAACTATTTGTCACAAAGACAAACAGCCACAGTACGTGTATTGTTTGTCTCAATCAGATGACCAATTTTCAAGGAAACAAAAGATGTTCGAAGGGAGTTGGAAGTATAGAACAGATTCTGGATACTTTTAGAAAACAATAAAAATTACACTTTAGAGTGGTAGAAGAGAAATTTATCATTGGTCATTTTCATAGGTTTCTCATACACGTACTCGTATAACAACTGTAACCCATTCTTTCGTATCTCGAGAGTGAATTACACATCCACATCAATGTAGCTTTTCATACCAGATTCATTACTTCTTTTCCATCAATCACGGAAATTCACCAACATGAATATTTGCAGCAATAACCTCTTTCCACGTTATTCACACTCGGAGCTTCCGAATAGCTCTTTCCTCGTAATACACTCATAGATCAAAATCTATCTAGGTTCGTTTGATGACATTAATGGTCTTCTTACATATAGAGTCCATAAGGTGATATCAATATTCGCATTACATTTGCTACGGCATAAATCCACTAACGACGGATGTTCATCCTTAGTTTTATTTACTGTATAAGACGTCCACTCTTAGTATATCATCCCCTGTCTGAATCATCCTTTCTTTTGAAGATGCACTCATTGACGATGAATTGTTCTCATCTACATTTTAGTGTCTACACAAACTTGGAACTTATTCCAAAGTCTTTGAGTAATTCTTTGCTATACCTTTTGCAATATACTCTGAAACCCATACCATATGACTATTATCCTCATCTAGTTGTCTTGTAGAAACGTTTCATTAACCAATTAGAAATGTACTAACTTGATCAATTTCTACCATCGTTCTTGTCTTATATTAAGTCCTTTCTATATAAAGACAAAACTTCTGGCTCCTTTAATCCATACGGGTTTTCTTACTTGTTTCTATAGGAATAAATGTCTCCAAATCTTGGGGCACTCAAGTTTCTGTTAGTTTCAAATCATTTGCTAAATGATTTTACTTGCAAGACTTTCGCTGTTCGGTAACTATACTCAATAACCTGACCATATTGTACCAAAATGCATTCTAATCCATTATAAGAAATACCATTATAAATCGCAAGATTGTCTTGATCACCAAGTAGAACCAACATGGTTAGGACACTAACCCTTTCCTTAACAAAACAAAAAAAAATTCTCTCATGCTTATCTTTCTAATCAAACTTTTCCCTCCTCCTTATTGTCATTGTCACTGATGTCATTATCTTTCTTAAACAATTTCCTTATAAGAGTTGGTCATTACTAAAGTTCCTTGTTTCCGTAGATATCTCTATCATTTCCCACTTCTTTTAAATTTCAACACTTGTGGAATTTACGTTGATTCCCTCACGGCTACCTATTTCTTTAATAACTCAAAATTTAAAAACTTCACATACAACTATTATTTTCTTTTTATAGGATCATCAAGTCATCCTTCCAGTGTTTGGTATACTTACCCTTCGTATTTGAATAAATAACACATTATTAAAGCCTTGTATAAATTATTGTCTCTAGCAGATTTTCAAACTTAATTTATACTTGATAGTAACTCCATTCTTAAATCAACCATAGAGAAGTATGTTTCTCTTCCCAACAGTTCAACTCAATCATCATTTCAGTTACTTATGCTTGATTGTCTAATTGAGCTTTCCATAATCGATATACTAAGCCTTATAACTCCTTTATCCAAAATTTCTGGCAGTTGAATTGCCAGTCTTCTCATTTCAACTAGTACCACTCTATGTAGTCTTTTGCCACTGATTTAATTCTAGGTATCGCACTAAAAATTCACTTCTCTACTATGAGATAAGCAAAGTTGCTTATTTGTAAACACACCTTGACCTCTTTAATCATGAGGATTTCTTCAATCTTGAGTATTTCTTGGCGGATATTCACTACATATGTGACACACATAGGCTTCACATCCTCGTCTTCACAATCCTTCTAACTTAAAATAAGGGTCTGAATTTCTTAACGTGCTTTTGTCCTTGAAGCATAACTTCCTCGTCATTCATAGACTTCATGTTAATCTATTTCTTCTTGTACTTATTTGTGCATCGTAATCCTATAACAAATCCATTCCTAGGGTTCTATCAAATTTTTCTTAATTTGGAAGATATCATATTCACGATGAAAGAACAATCTGTTATCTTAATGTCAAAATGTTAACATACCTGACCAACGTGAACTCTGTCCTGATCGACTACTCTTATAACCAAATTTGGTCATAACGGTTGATCTTAAATTACAGCGTTCCTATTACGACTTCCACATTTTGAACTATATCTTTCTTAGATATAATGAAGGTCCTACCTAAAAATTCCGATGCTCGTGATGGTCTTATGACACCTTGAAATTTTATTTGTTTGGAGTAGTTCCTTAAAATACCTTATAGAATAGTCCACCATACCACACTTGTTACAAGTAAAATCCGGATCCATTCTTACACTTATACTCGTGTATTTCTCAGTAAAGTAATCCATTTTATTTTCTTCAACTTTATCTATATTTATTTTCTTCCCTAGATCACTTACTTTCTTCTTTTATAATCACAGCCTTATAAACCACTGCTCACATAAGTTTGAAGTTCAAATACAGCCATCCAGCTTCTAACCTGCTGCTTAATCTGATGCTTGAAGCTCTTGGCTCTTTCTACATCCTTAAAAGCCTATTTCTGACACCATTTATGTTAAATCAGTAATCTTGGGATTATAACCCCTTTGCTTATATTTTCTTATTTTTAACTTCAAAGTTTTACCCCCAAGTGCTCCTTCATACAGTCTTGTGTATCCTTTATTAGAAACGGCTCCGTAAATCTCTACCATGTCATCGTACTTTCTCTTTCCATTTCTCTAACTGATTTCCACTAGAAACCAACTTGAAAACTCTGTCTTTTGGTCTTCACCAACTTTAACCATGCCAAAATTTTTATCTATTTACTTAAGCCAAACTCTGGCTTTGGTCAGTTCCACAGTTTCCTGAGCCTATGGGAATTTGGCATCTTAAGAGGATATAAAACTTACCACTTACGGCTTGACGATGTTGTTATTGTTGTGTCAAAGTAGCAGTTATTTTCAGACTGGTTATAAAATTTGGGTTATGGTAGGGTCAGTTTGACTCCAAACTTCCAGTGTTATAGGTTTGAGAAATTGGTTTGAGAGCGATATCCTCTTGACGAGTAAACAAGCAACTTACTAAGTAATATGCTACATGCTTAATAAACCATGTAATTTCTATCCTTGTAAAAGGATTTAATTCTATTATTTTAGTACAATAAAAAGATTTAACTCATGCAGCCTTATTACCCTATAAGTTGCTCGCTTTCCTCAAGGAAATAACAAGGTATGGTTTATTGGTAATAAAACAATTTTGGAATGTTAAGGTGGGTATATAAAAGTTGTATATGGAGGAAATAGTAAGGTGTTCAACGAATATGAAAAAAGGGCTTACATCTGTAAAGGTAAAAGTTATGGTTCCAACACTTGAGTTCAAAAATAACAGGAGAGAAAACAGCAGTCCGACGATTAGTCAAAGGGGTAAAATAATGGGAAAAACAACCCCAACTGTCACAAGCTGCTAGACAACAACCAGGAAATTATTGAAATCAATGGTGACCTACACATCTATAAAGATTAACTTAGAACCATCCGATACTGACGTAGAATAGTATCTAAATAAGTTCTACTAACTGAGCTGAGTACCACGCCAACAACTTCTTTTCTTGATAGCTTAATATCTCCTTTGTCGAGAAATTCTTAACACAGTCCACATCCATCTTTCCAACTTCATCAGTCTCCCAGTCATTTCCCAAGAAGTGTAAACAGATGATCCTTCCCGAAGACGACCACATGCCATCTCTTCTAGACGTTCAATCCTAGATACCCACTCACTTTCAGAAATGTCTACCCGTTACCTAGTCTCATTAGACATCTGATCAACTAAGGATCTTAATTCTGAACCTTTGTCCAAACACCATTTCTCGGTCGTGTGATAGCTCCGCATAAATGCAGTAGGAAATTTGTGGAACTAGAATTATCACAGGGGCCGAAACAAGTTCCATAGCTGGTAACACAAGAGACCCGGTAGTCGATCTGACCGGCTGCCACACAATTTCTTCCTCAAAATCAATCTCAGACTCGTACTCATGACTAGACCCTAAGGCTGAAGGGTCGGTAGGAGAAATCCAATCCGATTCATCATCACTGATGCTGCTATCCGGCATCTGCGATAATATAGGTATGAAAGGTGAAACGAAAAAGGTTATCTTAAATTCTAACGCCATCGTATCGTAGAGATCTTAAAGTCGAGACTATATCCTACGATCCCAACCCAAACTCTATATATTTTAAAACTTAATTCCTAACTTAACATTCCTATAACCCACCTAATCCTGACTTGTTTCAGTGACCAAAACATGTAGCTCTGATACCAAACTGTGACACCCTCACAATTAGGGGCCTAGATTGTGGAGTCACCATGCTACAAATTACAATAATATAAAATAGAATCATAAACATAATGCCATGGCCCCTTGCACTGCTACAGGATCTAATACAGGTTAAGGTATGAAACAAGTTACATCTAACTACACAACATGATGCTATTACAATCTTTTCTAAATACAAAAGATAACTTCATATAGAAGCTGCCACTGATCTACCCCCTTTCTAGCTACCTGCGATATCATAGCGAATCTAACTGTGCGCGAAGGTCCAAAGTTAGCATTCTTCCTAGCTGACCTTCTAAATTCAACCATACTCGAGCTTAACTGTAAAATTTAGATAACAAAGCAACGTGAGCTACAAAAGCTCAACAAGTAACAATAACATTAAAACAGTTAAGCTATCAGGGATCAATAGGTATCAAGGCCAACTATGATATTCAAATGGAAATCCAATATAAGGAATAAGGAAAGGAATTATAAAAAAAAATCCTTATCGTCAGTTCAAAATTCAAGTTTTCAAAGCTCTTCATAAAATTCTTTCTAACATCTTATCAAAAACCTTTTCAAGCAAACATTTTCTAAGGAAATCTTTATTTCAAAACATATCTTTTGATTGGAGTTTTCCCACAACGTCATAGACAATACGGGTGATCAGCCACGTAATGCCTCCCATCAGGACCTAATCGTCCTTCTGAGCTTCCATGTATATAGGGTCCCCTAAGACTAGTTCCAAAACTAGTCAGCTAGACTTATTGCCATTGCTAGCGCAACATAACCAAAAATGCTGGATCGGCGTCACTCGGCCACTTACGCCCCCAATCTATAGGAATCCGTAGAAAACATTTTTGACGGAATTCCTATATCATTTATGAAAATATCTTTCAATTTTAAGCTTTACCAACCTTTTGATGAAATAAGACCTTATTGGAAAGTCTGAAATCATATTTAAGTTCATTTTTGAAACTCAGGGATATCATGTCAAGTATCAGGTATCAAAAAGAACGCAATGGGTTCAAACATAGGTATTATCAACAAAGAACCAAAAGGTTCTCATAATGAATGAAATTGTGAGCATTTGAAAATATAAAGGAAACAGGCTTATTTATCAATGGCCGAGATATGGTATTCAAAATTTAAATCAACAGGCATGAATATAAGTAAAAGAGAGAGAGAGCAGTTGAGGTTTCGTTACTTGCCTCTCAAAAGTATCACACTATCACAATCCTGCCTAACCACAATCTTCACTGGATCTTAGCTTTAACTTTTTCATTTCCTATGCTTGCGTACTGTCTCTATAACTCTACACGAGTAAGAACTCTATTTCAGAATCATTTGAAATATAGTTCGACATTCACTTTAAACGTCTACCTTAACTACCCCTTTCGCGATACATACATTATACTTATATATGTACTATTATTTCATATATATATATATAGCACACATATCATAAATAGGTCACATAGCACATAACACATATTGCACATATGGTCACTATCCAATCTTCAATTTCAAACTTAGGAAATAATTCCTTATTTGAAACAAAATTTTAAATTTAAAACTCTCTTGCAAATTATTTGATCATGTTTAGAAAACAAACTTTAAGTTTAAAAGAATTTGAAATCCATATTATAGTTTGACGAATTAATTGTAAGTCAAACTAAGTTGATTCGAATAACTGATTGTCATTTGATAACTTAATTCGACTAGCAACTAACCTAATGAAACTATAATAGTATTTAAGCATCTTGAAAATGTAATCGCTTTTCGAAGATAGTCTAGTTACTCGACAAGTGAAACTACATTGGATAGCTAGCCAAACTACGTTAGATCTTTAAAAGATTTTAACGAAATTTCGGCAGCATATCCTCTGTATTTCCAACATACCAGTCGACCATTGTCGACACCCAAACACAAGCAATCAGCCTCATATATAATCACAATACTATATTATGGTAGTATAATACTACTATACAAACTTCATCACAAACATACCATTCAAATTACTTGCTCTTTATACTATTTCAGGAATAAACAAGTAAATAATAAACCGTTCTATAAAAACTAAGTACATTGACTTATAAATACTTTACACAACTAGTACATTATTATGGATACTAGTTTACAATCAAAATAGACCAAAAAGCCAAACACATTTAACAACCAAGGACATAAACCAATTTCAATAAGGCACATACTAGCACACGCCATCACACAAACACACATATTCTATCGTATTTACCATATTAAAGCTAGATACAAGATTACTCATCAAAATGTCTTATACATAGACTCTTAGGAGTTTAAAGTATAGCCCGGCCATCTCGAAAAAATGCCAATTTACTCTGTTATATTAAAGTCAAATGAAAAATCATAAAGCATGAAATTTGTAGATACTTCTGAGATCTTTCCAAGAGGGTAAGGCTCATTAAAAACGGATAAATAACGAATTCGGAAATTGGATAAATGTGGGCTGCCTGAACAGAGTCAGACCCAGTTCGCAGAAGTAATTTGACATTTAAGACTCCTAAATCCCAGAATATGACTCTGAGTTGTGAACACAAAATGTAGATTTTGAAAAGATCTTTTCAGAATGGTATTCTTCAAAATTTTCTGATAAATATTTAATTTACTATAAATTTTCAAAGTCTGCCTCTCAGTTTTGAAAATTTTCTGGCAGGTTATAAAAACTGCGGAAATCAACTCCTTATAAGCAGAATTTCGAAAAACTTAAAGAATCAAAGTTGTAGAGAATTGAATTATCTTTTTAGAGACTCTGAAATCATAACATTCCGACCTGTAATGAATTTTATACGAATTTAGCAAGAAAACAGGACCTAATACTTTGAAATCAAACCTTATATCTTTATAACTATATTAACAATCAATTTCACACAAAAAAGCCATTTAAACACATGTTTCTCTCAGCAACAACAAAACAATGACATGCATATATCAAAACTAATATACATCAAGATATCTTAGCATGCATTACTAATTTATTGCCATAATTATGTTTAGAACTTAAATTCATAAAAGAATACTACACGCAAAGGAGATTAATTACATACAACACTTTTTAAACAATTAGATTCACTTAAACACTCTTATCACCATCAACTACATCACGTAAGTCAAGAAATCCATTCTCTCATATATACATATACACAAGCCGTATATATATATATTTCCATGATACAAAACTTTAGTACTTTAAACCACTAAATTAACAATTATTTTCACCAAGAAACACCATATACATACACATTCTTCACATATACATATACCCGCATGTATACAACACACATAAAACACCAATTCCAAACATGCAACTATAATCCATGACATGCAATTCGAATTAACTAACACTAACACTCTATTACTCAATAAACTCAAGTGAAATCACATGAAACTCTAGTTTCTCCCTCAACAACACCAAACTCGAATATACACACACCTATACATACACACGGATACCAGCATGCAAAGTACAAGTTTAATGTAAAAGAAGAGAAAAGATTAGATCCTTACCTAGCAACAAAGGAAGAAGAAAAAGTTGTGTGCTTGTGTGTGTGGTTTTTGGCAGGGGGAAAAGAAAACCGAGAGGAAGAGATGGGGGAGGATGATGTCTCGGATAAAATGAGAGAAAGAGGGAGGATGATGTTTTATTTAATAAAACATGGGTATTTTGGTAATTTCACGTATAAAAGTTTTTGTTTTAATAGTTTTCTTTTGATAAATGAATGTAAAAACGTTTCTTTAATAAAATACAACTGTTCTGTAAGTTCTGAAAGTTATAAATTTTATATTTTTAAAATATAGAGCACGAAATTAGCTTCGCGTGCATATTTTTAAAATATTTTTCTGATGCACGGTTATTTTTGTATGAATTTTACAAGCTTGACTACGAAAAGTGCAAAAACAGTTCTTAATTCGAATTAAAAATAGGAAATAGCCCAAAATACTCACTTTCACATTAGTATAAAGTTTTTAATACCAAAATAATGATTGTAGAAAAATAATAAAAGTTTAAATGTTTTCCAACTATTTTTCAGAAATTTAAATAAACATTTATTCACACTTTATTTTTCAATATTCACTTAAAATTTCATAAATAAATTTACAAGCACTCTAATAATCACATAAATAAATTTCAAACATACTAATAATCACTTAAACCACACTTTAGCATATAAATATCACATATTTTATTTTTCTAACTAACTTCTCATATTTCCAAAATTCCCACTTTTCCACTTTTCAATTTCCACTTTCACATTTCACTTTCACATTTAAATTTCCGTCTTTAAATTTTATTATGTTATTATAGCATCAATAAATCCACAATCCACTTTATCACAATTTCTCTGAAATACATCATACTGGAATGACTATATTATTATATATATTTATTCTCTACTTTCACATAAATAGCACATAAACAAATAATCATTATATTAAAATTTTACGGTCGTTACAAGAACCCCCAAACTGGATTGAATTCTGCACCTATCGAATCGTGCTAGACTTGATTTCAAAAGTATTATCCGAGATGGCTGGTCTGACAATGCTAGACTGAATGTCATTAATCTTCGGTTGAGAATAATCCATCAAAGCCTTCGGATTCGCTGCGGGTTCTCCCATTGCAACAAAAACTTCTTCAACTTTTTCCTCAACAAAGACACGAGATTGAGAACGCGTTCGCATACACGCTCTCTGGAGTACTTGAAACAAAACAAGTACCCGTTTAAGTAAAATATCTGAGTCACTGAACTTTAACGATTACGGATGACAAGTACATAAACTAAACAATTAACAACACCGAGTCCCCGGTAGCGGCGCCAAAAACTTGGTAGGACATTAACATTCGCTAATAGTACACACAAGTATATGCGTTCGCAAGTAGTATAAGATTTAGATCAAATTCGTTCCCACGGAAACTCTGGTTAATTTAAGAATATGCACCTATCCAACAATGATATGGTTATTATCCAATGCTAAGACAAATAACAAGTTGAGATTGTTTATAACTAAGAGTTAAAGTAACAATTATAACTAAGAGAACAAGAATGGTTGAATTAATATATATGACAAACATGGGATCCTAACTTCATTAAATATTTCATTCAATAGCCTTTTAGTTCTTAACCTTAGCATGTAACGGTGATGACACTAATCAGATAACAGGAAACTAGTAAATGCCAACTTTCATTGTACGAATACCCTACTACCAAGCATCCACAAAAGAGATAGAAATTGAATAGATACCAATTATGCTTAGTCCTTATATGTCTATAAGAATTAAAAACATAACGGTTTAATGCACAAGTTATCTATCATGATTACATAGCGCAAGTAAGATGGTTAAAATTACCTAAGAATTATGCATAACAATTATACATGAACCTATACTAGCATGGCAAGTTCTAAATCTCTATATTCACTGTCGCTTTAATAGAGATTAACACGCTATCTTATATGTTAGCTACGCACATAAGACGAATAAGCACAACCAATACTAGGTTATCAAACAATCACCACACACTAAGGTATCAAAACAATTTAACTAAAGGAATCCATAAATAAATTCGTTGGAACCCCACGATAACGATTAGTTCATAACCGAACTCATCGTCACCATGGGTTCCAATGAAAACATGATAATAAACAATATAAGAGTACTAGGGTTCAAAGAAAAATCAAAAATAAGCATCCAAGTATCGCCTAAATCAAAGAAAACAAAAGTCTTCTTCTTCGTAGTCATCTCGTGCTCTCTAGGTCTTCTTATTGCTCTCCCAGGACTCCTTGTTGTTAAAAACATCTTTTTATTGGTATATATAGGCTCCAGGATGACCAAGACTCTCAAAATCATTAATTTCGACTAAAATCAGGATTCTAGGCCAGAAATAGGGCGCGGTCACTCTACTTTCGGGCGCGGCCGCGCTGGAATAGTGTTTTCAGCGGCGCGGCCGCGCTGGTTCTGGCGCGGTCGCGCTGACATTCTGGAAAAATTCTGATAGCTCTTCTTTTGGCCGTAACTTGAGTTCTACTCGTTAGGGGTGTACACGGATTGGGTTGGGCGGGTTGGGAGAATTTAGCAACCCAACCCAATTAATTCGGGTTTTCAAAATTTCAACCCAACCCAAACCGTTTAAATTTGTAACCCAAACCAATTTGTATACTTCGGTTTGGTTCGGTTTGGATCGGTTTGATCGGTTTATTAAATATACAAAATTAATATAAAAAATTATAATAAAACATAAGGTTTTAAAGTTTAAAATACTTGAAAATAGTTCAAAATAATATTACAATCCTCCATATTGAATAGTCTTAAACATCTAATTTTCGACATCAAAAGTACTAATAATATTGCTTACGCTTTATATTTTGGAATGAATCATAAATGCAAAAAATATAACACTAATTAAACATCTATTGTTGTTACGAAATGAACTATGAACACGGAGGTTTACAGTTAGAGATATATGGATCTATGTAAATGGCATAAACATAATTTTGGATTAACTTATTAACATGTACATATATATTTTAATCGGGTTGGGTTGGGTTGGATTGGTTTAAAATTATCGAAAACCATATCCAACCCAATTAAATCGGGTTGACATTTTTTCAACCCAACTATATATCGGGTAGAAAAAAATCGGTTTGGTTCGGCCGAAATAGGGTCGGTTCGGTTTGGATTGGTCGGGTTGGCCAAACCGTGTACACCCCTACTACTCGTCAGAATTAGGCGATACAACTGCCCACGCGAAGCTAACGAAATTCTCTACAACTTGAGAATGGCCTAAGTTTCCAATTCTGATCTATTTTCTGCATAATTCTTTGAAAAACTTATTTCTTCCTTTAACTGCTGCCTGAAATGAAATAACACAAAAACACATCAAACATACCAATAAATTGAGTCCAAAATACCAACTTAAGCCTGTAATGAGGTGTTGCAAGTAGATATAAAATCCACTTATCACACCCCCAAACTTGAATCGATGCTTGTCCTCAAGCATAAACAAACTCAAAATTAAAAAATAATGAGTCGGCTACTAGTCATTTGACGCCTAGCCTTACAACAACTAGCAATGAAATCCAAGATTTTCTCTAGTTTAAAAATTCAGTGTTCTTTTGCCATTACGAGAATATCATAAATTCTAAATATAACCAAGTGATTAAATCTCAACTAATAAACAAGCATAATTATGATCTAGATCAAAAGCAATCCTATAAGACTTTGTGAAAATATTTGTTTTTGGCATGCAAATCAATTCATTAGGACTTAAACATCCCTCTATTCGTCATCACTACACTCACATCAACATCAACCAATCAATCAGAAATAGCTCAACCTAAAGGATCATGTAATATGCATGCAAATGCAACTGTATGAAATCATAACAAAAAAAAACAAATATGTCCTATATGAACAATCATGCAACACTACGAATAAAATACAACTATATGCAACATGAATTTATATGAACTATATGGACACACGCATACTAATCCTTACATTATCACCC
The DNA here is from genome assembly GCF_009905375.1 of Apium graveolens. Classification (NCBI taxonomy): domain Eukaryota; kingdom Viridiplantae; phylum Streptophyta; class Magnoliopsida; order Apiales; family Apiaceae; genus Apium; species Apium graveolens. The sequence goes on along the minus strand of NC_133652.1, from coordinate 132,356,459 downwards.
CCAAACTTAAAATTTTCAATGTCCTCATTGAAGGTAATAATAAGGATTTCAGGCATACCTAGTCATCGGAAAGATCACCATCCTCGGGTGGAGGATTAGGTGGCCAATCAACCTCGACACCAGTGTCTCGGGAAATAGTACCGAGAGCGTGTGTCAAATCTACAGCAAAATGACAGTGAATATCGTGCATGGCCTCCATACACATAGTCAATCGCCTGCACTGCGCATCACCAACCCCCGCCCTATCAACTGCCTGTTGCGCATGAGAAGAACCCTCTATAGGCACTGGAGGATCTGTTCGGCTACCATCTACATCGTCAAAAATATATCCCAAGCCCTTATCATGGGGTGCACCTAAAAATGCATAACTCAAGTGATCTGGTACTGGGTTGAGCTCAAGTGTGGCAGCTTCTCCAATAGTCGGCTCGAGACACTCCTGAGAAATTCTCAGCTCTGCTAACCCAAGAGAATCAATTGGTAGATCCAACTTCCACTTCCACGGAGGTGCATTAAAAACCTGCAATTGCTATGCACCTTCTTCATCTTCAATAATTGATTCCCCTATTAAGGATCTCTCTAAGGTATCTGACTTTGGAAACTGCTCAGGCTCTGAATTCATGAAAGAGTCGACCCACTCTAATTTAAAGCACTCCTCTTTAGCTGTGGGTAACTTTATTGCCTTGAACACATTAAAAGAGACCTTTTGATCATGAACCTTTATCGTAAGCTCTCCTTTTTGCACATTAATCGTAGATCGACCAGTAGCTAAGAATGGTCTCCCAAAGATAATGGGAATCTTCTTATCCTTTCGTCAAGGTCCACGAACATGAGTTGTTCACTGATTAGGCCCAATACGGCTGAAAGAACAGAGACATGACATCCAACATAGACACTAACTCCTACAAGGAAGGATCTAGAATCCCTTGCCTTACAGAAGTCCTAATTACCATCTAAGTTGGAGACTTGTTCACCAAGTCTCCCAACACAAGTCTAACCCAAGACTCACCTCTATATTAAGGGCTATATTCCTCAACCTAGAACTACGTTTTTGGCTTAATTCTCTATAACACAGTGATATGTAGGCATCTTGCGAGGACAGCTTGTCCCCACCACGAAAATAGACATTAAAGCTCGAAGCTCACAAACCTTAGCATTAAATACTAATGAACCCTAGTTTTTATTCCACAACACCTTTGTTTAACTCGGATAATTAATATATATTATTTTGTTTTATCTCGTTGAATTTTATTTTGATTTTAATTCTGCTTTACCATGGATCAGTTCTATAATATTTTAGCTTGGATGAATAATATATATTATTTTATATTAGCCCGATAGATACTAATCAACGAATTATCAATGTAATAATATAATGTTTTTGGTTGAATCAATAATGTTTATTATTTGTTTTATCTCAAAATCTATTAAACCAGCCAAATCTAACTAATTATAGTCCGTTTGCATCTAACTTTATTTTAAGCTCGACCAATAATATAATGTCATTTAGCTAAGATAAATAATGTATAATATTTTGTCTAATTTAAAGACCATTACCCCGACGAACGAATTATCTCTATTTAGATTTTGAAGAAAGTAACATGAATAACATATATACAAACATAATTACGTGTATTATATAAACCCAAGTACGGTACTGACTGACCCACTACCAAATTTTTAATGTTTCGGCGTGCAATGCACGAATATTTTATTCAACAAATGTGTATTAATGTGAAATAGTTATAAAAGAATCAAATTGAAGTCTATACAAATAAAAAATTACTGAGTTTCGTTTAATTTTATTTCAACTTTATCTTGAGTCCTATAAATCATATTTTGACAATTTTACGGCTCACGCGAAGCTCACGAACTAATGTTTAATTCAGTGATGAAAACGTTTATCCAACAAATATTATCTAAAAACTGAAAAAAAAATACGAATTTTGCATTATTATTCTATTCAGCATAGAATGTCTTCTTCTATTTGGTTTAAATCATTAAAAAGTTATGATATTATATTCTATTTAAAAAACCTATTTATCGTTGGTTATATAAAATATTCATATGATCGATTTGTTTAAAAATCAAATGGTTCTTTTTAAATTTATAGTAAATGGACCATGACTACCAAAAAGTTGGATAAAATCCCCTTATACATATTATATAATAAGAATATAGTGGTGCAGTTCAAATTCTAACAAACCGCGAGATACGATGTGGTTATGTTTTTAATTTTTTGAAATACGGTTCAAACCGTGTCCGTCACAATACTTTATATATCATATAATTTCTTTTATGAATATATTATGTATTAATATATAAACGTGTTTTATATTTAATAAGGTGTATAACTTTATATCTGATTACTAACTTATCATTTTACCTTTATCATTTAGCTGCAAACTTGGATGTCCTCTGAGAATATATGTGTTGTGCTCAAAATGGATTGGACTTAATTGTCATGGACTAAGGTATATTATGATATGGATTTGGCCCAAAGTTTCATGGTTTGGAGGTACCTGCACTGAGGTGCAGGGCCCTTGGTGAAGCAACATCTAACCAGGAGGCTCAGCTGACTACTAACAGGCATACATGGTTATATAGATGCTGAAAGGAATCAGGTGTAGTCCTATATAAATAGGTAAGGTGCTAGAAGCATCTCGATGGCTGGAAAGGATGATGAGGTACTAGTGCAGGAGTATCAGCGTGCCTTAACTGGCAGAAGTGGTATTATACTAGGACCGTACCTCCTAAAATAAAGGAGAACAACTCATATCTTCATGGAATGGATTTCTAACAGAATTTTATCATTATAAACATGATAAAAGTTCATAATTAAAGGATAAATACATGGTTTAATGATAATTACATTTCGGTTATGGAATAAAATATTCTAGTGTCCAGCCACACTTGGACAATAGAACCTCACTTGGAAATAGTGGTGACTATTTTCCAAGTATATTTTGCGGGAATTGAGAAGGTATTTCTTAGCCATTTGCTCAGTTCTTTGCCAGTTTAGTTCTTATTTTATATACAATTTCAGCTTTATTTCTATAGTCATACCTCTATTTACAACTGCAGCAGCTACATTTCCACCCGAAAACCAAGGGTGGTTCAGTTATTTAGGCACGATTATTCCAGGATGTTATAATCAGTTTTCTCTCATAACATTTTTGGCGCTAGGAGGAGGGGACTCCTAATATCTTATTCGACAGAGATAGATGTTGAACAATCTGACGAAAGACGAATGCGGAAAGGGGTAAAAATAGTAGTAATGGCGATCTCGATGGAGAAGTTACCAACAAGAATATCATGAACTATTTGTAGCAGATGAGCAACAGGATTGAGTCATTGTTGAAGAAGTCCGCAAGGTTGAGCAAGTGGGTGAGGAAACAGAAGCCTGTAGGAAAGAAGGGTGTTAACCCCATTCACATGAACTTTGAGATGAGAAGGAGGATGACGACACTGATCCAAAGAAGCCCATATTCTTGGATGTTGAAACTAACCAGGAGAATGAGGACTCGGACCCCAAGAAAAAGCTCAAAGATAAGGCTGAACCTTTAGCTATGCACAGTGTGAGCGTTTTTGATCGTATGAGGAAGAAGCTGACAAACAAGGACCTCGGGCTTGAGCTGAATAAAAAGAAGGAAAAGGTATCATACAAGGTGAATGCAGAAGGCTCAGCTTCGAAAGGTTCAAAGGGTCATAAAATGGAGAAGCAACCATCTCAGGCAAAGGGTGGAAAGGCTAAAGTTACACTGAAGTACCCGTTGCAGAGGAGGAAGAAGGTTCTAGATTAACCTAAAGCTCGGCATATAATACCAATGGAGGATCTAGTGCAGAAAAGAAAGATGAGGACCGGTTTTTTTAATGGGGAATGATGCACTTATAAGTTTAAGGATCTCCAAAAGGCCTTGGAAAAGATGAAAGCTGAGAAGAAAGGAATCTCAAAACTAGCTGTTACATCTCCCTTCACTAAGAAGTTATGGGACTCACCCTTTCCACGTTCATACAGTGGGAGTAAGTGACTTGAAGTTTGATGGAGATACTGATCCAGTGGAGTATCTCAGTCGCTTCAACACTGAGATGAAGATTTATCAGGTCAAGGACATAACTAAATGTAGGTTTCTAGCTGCTATATTGAGGGAGAATGTTCACCAGTGGTTCAAGAGGCTACCTATAAACTCAATCTGCTCCCGGAGGCACATGTGTGAGATTTTTGTCACCCAATTCCAAGCTTTAGTTGTATATGCACCACCTGCTAATACTCTAGCCAATATCAGGCAATAGGAAGATGAATCGTTGAGGGAGTACTTTTAGCACTTTAATGCTGAGGTGTTAAAGGTGAGAAGGGCCCCTGATAAGACCTACAAGAATTTTTTGATAGCTGGGGTGAGGCCAGGTACAGAGTTTTGGAAGGAGCTCCAATGTGAGGAACCTAGAACCCTTGATGACATCTACAACAAGGTAGAATCTCATAAGGTCATGGAAGAATCAATGGCTAACCTCAAGAGAAATTCTAGAAATACAAGAAATTGGGACAAGAATAAAGGGTCAGGTTTGTTAGCCCTAGAGACGAGGGATTTGGTAAGCGACCTGCATTTGGAGGAGGTTCAGCTAGAGAATTTCTACGTGATAATAAAGCAGCCCAAATCATTGTGAATGTAACTTCTGCTAGGAAAGGTTTAGGTTATGTGTAGCCACAGCAAAGGGAACGTACAAGGTACATGGAATACACCCCTTGAAAGCTCCAATCAGTCACATCTTTAAGGTTGGTGACAAAGCAGGTACCTTGAGGAAGCCACCTAGGACAAGACCACCAGGAAAGAGGGATAAAGAAAGGTATTGTGCCTTTCATGATGCTAATGGCCATGATATAGCTGATTATTATCACTTGAAGGATCACATTGAAGATCTTATATGTAGGGGCTACTTAACTAAATTCGTAGCTCACGAAGCATAAAATTATAACGATGAGAAGGCTAAGAAGGAAGCTAAAAAAATCTGAACCTAAACATACTTCTATGGCAAGGAGCATCAACATAATCATTGGAGGTCCCTATCAAGGAGGTTTATCCAGAAACTTAATAAAGAGATATGTGAGGGAAGCTCGAGAGAAACCATATGCAAATGTTTATCACTTGAATGAAAGGCCCCCAGGAATTTTAGAAGTGAAGCAACATATATTACCTTCATAGAAGCAGATGATGTGCATGTTCATGACCCACATAATGATGCCTTGGTGGTAACTGTGTTTTTTTAGGGGTGAATGTCTGTAGGGTTCTGGTAGATAATGGAAGCTCTTGCAACACACTCTCTTATGAGACTTATCTAAAAATGGGTCTCCTAGACAAAGAAATGTCACCTTCTTACATTGAATTATATGGATTTATTAGTGGACCCATGTGTATTGTTGGAAGGGTTAAGCTACCGGTGACTTTGGGGGATGAACCTTTATCTACAACCCAGATGGAAGAATTTATGGTGGGTAATGAGGATATTTCATATAATGCCATTATTGGCAGGCCCTTGTTGAAGGACATGAGAGTGATCACCTCCATTTATCATCTCTCACTTAAATTCCTAACTCCAAATGGGGTTGGTTGTGTTCGAGGAAACCAAAGTCAGTCAAGGGAATGCTACGTTCAAGCATTACACACAGCTGAGCAAATGTATAAGCATATGTTATTGGAAGATGAAGGTCCTAGCATGGGTAGTTGCTATAAACAGGTGGAAAAGGAAAATAAATGACAAGTGGGAAAGAAAATCACGAGGAATTTATGCAATATGATTATAATAATCCAACATCCAGAAGAAGCTCTTTATACAGATGTTTCCCTTTCTTTGGGGTAGATACCCAGGGTGAAGTTCCCATGCTGGAAGCACCCTCACCAAAATATTTAGAAGATGGTGACCTTTTGATCGAGAGGATTATTGAAGAGGTCAATGACAGTGACTTTGAAGGTTTTGATGGAGACCCTGAACCTCACAATAAGGAATGTGATGAGGTTCATGTGGAAATTAATTTAGATCCAAGAATGCCTGAAGCAAAAGAAACCACAGGTGTTGTTAGAGATACTGTATTTATTTTGGTGAATGATGTTGATTCCTCCAAAGAAATAAGGATTGGTAAGCAATTGAAAGCTGGAGCGAAAGAAGCTTTAACTACATTTTTGAAAGCAAACTTGGATGGCTTTGCATGGTGTCATTCATACATGGTGGGGATAGATCCCAATGTTATGTGTCATCATCTCAATATTGATCCAGAAAAGAAAGCTGTGAGGCAAAAGAGAAGGGCAATCAGTGGTGAGAGAGCTATGAATTTGAAAGAAGAGGTAGATAGGTTGCTGAAAGTAGGTATAGCCAGAATCATTTGACCCCATGCGGTTAGCCAATCCTGTGTTAGTGAGGAAGCCCAATGGGAAGTTGCGTACCTGTATAGATTTCACAGATCTCAACAAGGCATGCCCTAAGGATAGTTTTCCTTTGCTTCGCATAGATCAACTGGTTGATGCTACAGCTCGACATGTATTACTCAGTTTCATGGATGTATACTCTGGTTATAACTAGATTCCAATATATAAACGTGATGAGAAACATACCTCCTTCATCACAAATAGGGGCCTCTATTGCTACACTGGAATGCCTTTTGGATTGCTTAATGCAGATGCAACTTATCAAAGGCTGGTTAATCGAATGTTCAAAAATCAGATTGGAAGGACAATGGAGGTTTATGTGGATGACATGTTGGTGAAGTCTAGGGTTGCATCTGATCATGTAACTCACCTCGCCGAGATGTTTAATATTTTAAGAAGGTTTTATATGAAGTTGAACCCCCAAAAGTGTGTGTTTGGGGTCGAGTTAAGAAAATTTCTTGGGTTTATAGTGAACCATCATGGTATTGAGGCCAATCCAGCCAAAATCAAGGCTATGGTCGAAATGCGTTCTCCTTGTACCATTAAGAAGGTTGAATGTATCATTGGAAGAGTAGTTGGTTTAAACAGGTTCGTGTCCAAGTCTTCAGACAGGTGTAGAGAGTTCTTTGCAGCAATCAAGAAAGGAGAGGATTTTGATTGGACCCTGGAATGTGAAGCTGCCTTCCAAAAACTGAAGCAACAGTTGGGAAGTCCTCCATTATTGTCCACACTTGTGGAAGGAGGGTTCTATATCCTCTGTTTGGCAGTTTCAGAGTTCTCTATTAGTGCAGTACTAGTACGAGAAGAAGGCAAGATTCAGTTCCCTGTGTACTATATGAGTAAATGGTTGTTGGATGTTGAGAGTCATTATACCAATAAAAAAAGCTTGCATATGCACTAATTTTGGAAGCTAGGAAGCTTCGACCATATTTTCAGGCACACAAATTTGAGGTGCGTACCTCATATTCTTTGAGGCAGGTGCTTCATAAACATGAAGCTTATGGAAGGCTAATGAAGTGGGTTATAGAGTTGGGTCAGTTTGATATGAATTACAAACCAAGAATAGCAATTAAGGGACAGGCCCTTGCTAATTTTCTGCTGGAGTTTCCTGAAACATTTCATGTGGAAAGTACTGAATGCTCAGCTGAACCAATCCCGGAGAAGCTGATGAAGGAGAACTGCTCTATATGGTGGACACTGTTTGTAGACGAAGCAGTGAATGGAAAAGGGGCTAAAGCAGGTATGGTGCTCATTAGTCCAGAAGGACACTTCCTGCAAAGTGCAATTCACTTTGATTTTATTTAGCTAGTCATCACTTGGTGCAATTGATCAATTAATTGAGTTAATTGGTTAATTTTACCAATTAATGGTCAGTTAGATGGAAATCGATTCCAATTAGATTAAGTTAAATTTTGATGTGACTTTCAAATCTGAAATCAAAGCAATGAGAAATTTGGAGAAGGTAAGGACACCAGTAGAATTCAGAAATTGCTGCAAGTGAGTGAGGCTATACTTGGATGAATATGCCCTTTATAATGGATAAGAGAAATAAAAAGTTATTTGTATGGATAAGTGAGAAGAATGTTTTCAAGAACTAAAGATTTAAGATAGAGCAAAGAACAGGACAGAAGGAAAGGAAGATGGGAGGTGGAATAAAGAAGAGATTAATAATTACACCAATAACTACGCCATAGATGGCCTACAGCAACACCCAAAAAATGTTACAACATGCCAAAAATATGTTACCATAGCCACCCAAAAGACCTAAGGTAACATAAAATTTAAGTTGCTTTTTTTCGAGTTACCTTTGGCCCCTAAGGTAACATTTCCTTTGCCCTGGTGCAACATGGACTTTGGTGTTACAATAGACATCAAAGGTAACATCAATGTATGTCTATAGTATCACACTATGTATGTTATCTTTGCACTTTGAATTTGCAAAAAAAAAATGGGGCCCACTTGTGGGGCCCATATCGGGGCCCACAGGTGGGCCCCATTTTTATAATGATTTGCATTATATTAATTTGAAAGGATTTGTTTGTAAATTGAACATATATACCATTAACATGTTTTTCATACGTAAAAAGCAATAATACATGAAATTCTGCTATTCGAAATCGAACAATCCCAAAATATCATTACATACCACAAAATATATTACATCCAAACCAACTCAAACATTCAAACCATCACATGTCTAAAACAACGAAAACAACAATTATTTAAACTAAACAAAATAGTTCAGGTTATTTACTAAACATTAGAAAAAAATAGATAAACTTAATAAAATAGTAACACTAGAAACTCGTCACATTCTCCTAGACTTCAGACGCAAGTGTTTGGTGCACTTTCTGTTAAGTGTCCTCCTTTACCAGCATGTCCCTAACTGCAGGATACCCCAAAGATAACAATGCATAAATTAGTTACATAACACAAATTCGACAGAAAAGAAAAAGGGCAAGGCTGATAAGTGGCATTGTTACCTTTTGGTTACACCATATTTTGATGTGTACTACTAAACCATTATTCCTAAATGATCGAATCGGAGGCCATCCAACAACAGAACCAGGAGCTGAATTAATTCTGCATTATATACACATAGTTGTTACACCATAATCTGAAACCTAAACACAAACTAGACACTAACAGACAGATGAAATTTTTTGGATAGATTACAGACAGGATTTATGTAATTAACAAAAATTACACTGGTTATTTCATACAAGTCATCAGTAAAAGATTAGGACATAACCAACACAGATACACAATGTACTTATGTAGTAATGAACTGTAAGATAACAGAGGAATAAGTACCATATATACAAAATAAGTACACAGTTGGAACCGAGAAGTCGTAGTGAAACTTGTTGATCATCATTTTTTCCTTTTAGTTGGAAGTTAGAATATCCAAATCCGATTGGTAATTACACTTGGATCATGTCAGAAATTATGTAATGGAAAAGGAAAACATGTTTTGGATATTACCATTTGAAGAACCTCATTTCTGGTGTAAGCATTGTCAGATATCAGGATGAGATCTTTGACAAACGGTGTCAAGGGATCTTCATATTTGCTTGTAAGAAGCAAGGTCGTGACTCCAACAAGCTATAGTGTTTTCCTTACCACGGGTTGCATAGCTAAGAACCTATAGATCAGATTGACAGTCAAATACAGGGTCTCATGCCTCAAATCAAATTTGCAATGGACCTGCTCATTCCATCAAAGTGTTAATAATGTTTGCTGCATGATACTCAACATTGTAAATGTTCACTTTTATACTAACCTCAATCAACCAGTCAATGAGAATCCCTCTGATTTTCTCATTGATATGGAGTTGACTTGCCATGTAGTTTGGTGGCACACAGAAAGAATTCTACATTAAGGATACAATTGAACAGTTAATGAAGTCTTTTCTAACATTAATAGACGAATAAGGTAACAAGACAAGGTAAAAACATCATACCTTTAGGTCATGTCGCGCAAGCATAGGCTCGGGAAAACTGTCACTGGCCTTATATACATTCAGATCAATTACAAAAAAATATGTTCTGATTATTGGTTGCTTATTCCTATATTAAATACGACCTCATCTAAAGTTGTAAATATAGACATTTATTATTTTAACATGATTGAAAATGTAAATTCAGAAATATTTAAAGAGTTATGTAAGTAGTTGTTGCACCCTACTTCATATTATAAATAACAGTATATACAATGTCAATGAGCTTGACTAATCAGGTTTAAGATTAATTAATATGAAAATACCTGAGCTAAGGTTTCCCATGCCAAGAGGAAGTCCTTGTTCAGCTCCTGAAAGAGCACCGCCACCCATAAAAGCTCCCTGATTAAAATAGTATTTAGTATTAAAAATGGTTTGGTTTAATTAGTTCAGCAGCTATTTGTGTTGTTGATACTTATTAAAATTGATGAAGTATATTGGGGAGCAAATTTCCGCAGTAGGCACCTGGGCTCTAGCTCTTTGTAAATTTTGTTCAAGTTGAGTAAGCTTCATCCTACTTGACTCTAGTTGTTGCACGTACGCCTGTTGGAGTGAACGCATGTGAGGGAGTTAGTATGATGATCGGTATAAATAGATATGTGATAGATTAGATTCTCAAAGTATATCTTTGTCTGCATATCATTTATCTTTTTCCGCAACCTGCTTTTCCTAGCGGCCTCTCTATTTTGAGCTAGTCTTCTTAATGTCTATTTATCATAATGCACAAATACATTAGAATCTGAAGATATTTTCTTCAAGGAGAAGGTTAATAATATTTTAAGAAGAGAGACACCGGCCTTAGGGTCTGGTGTTTTAGGTCCGTCCTGCTCAGAACTTGATGTCAGACCCCTTCGGCCTCCCTCATTATTTCCTTCACGCTGCCAGACAATTAAAAAACATATAATTTATTGACAAAATCAATGTACTTTAATAATGATATATAATCAAGGGAGGTGGTTAAAATGATATCTAAGTTCTACCAACACTAAGATGCTCTTACATTATTTAATATAATTATGTACTAGTCAACGACGACAATTAGTTAAAATTATATAAAGAGTGCAAGTCCAACCTTGACAGCTTTGGGCGGTGGAGGTATAACAACAGATGTAGGAGGACAAGGAGGAGGAAGTTCAGTTTTAGTGTTAGATAACTCCATGGACGGCTCAGATGATCTCTTAGACCCGCTGGTTGCAGGAGAAACCAACCCCATATTACTTTCCTACCAAACACATAACAAACCCATTATTATAATTAAAAAACAAATATTAATGTTTAGAAGTTACTCTCGCAAGGTGCCTCTTTTGGTAGCTGTAGAAGGGTAATGTGCAGCTCTTACATTATTTTGGTTGATCGTACTTAGAGCCTTTCTGGTCGGCCTGATTTCCGCAGTAGATTTCCTAGCTCCTGCTAACAATGAGAGCGTAGAATTTAGTACACATATAGTACCTTACCTACACACTTATAAAATCAATACACCAGGGAAACATATTTAAATTTTCTCATTGATACACAATGTACTTATGTATTATTATGGGATTTGATAATCCCATAATAATAGTACTCCAAGAAATCACATCACGCTCACACATACGATTAAACAGTAGCAAAACTTCATTTATGCTTCCACATTTAGCATACATTTCAATCAAGGCATTACAAATACAAGTCTTATTCAAAAACCATTTACCTACCTCAAGAGCTCCCAACTGCGAACAAGCTCTTAAGATCGCAACCAAACTAACCCAATTAGGTTTAACACCAACCATTTGAATCCCCCGGAAAACATCCGACACATCTGCATAACATCCAATTTGAATATACCCAGAAATTATTGTGGTCCATGTTACAACAGAATCCCATTAGAACCCATTCGTCTTTGTCTTCCTCTTGCTCGCGTACATTAGAACCCCTTTAGGTTTTTTCACTAACTTTGTCAGCCTTATCTCTCATAGAAACCCATTCCGATTCATACGAGAGTAACACGTCTTAACTATTAGTTAATACAAGCTCAGAGGACAAAGAACACAAAATACAAGTAAAAATAGATTGGCCTTGGCCTACATAGCAGAAGTTAAAAGAGATAAAAATGGGATACATAGATACATAAATCATAAAACATATATACATAGATATGCATCAATATATAACAATCGAATAGAGGGAGTACCTTATTGTGGAAGTGCAAGATGAGCTATTCAATTAGATCCCATACCAAACCAAATTAGCCCTAGAACAAACAAATAAACCAACTAAAAAGAGAAATTAACAAAAAAAGTCCAAAAAACAAAAAACCCCAATTCAAACATAAATCCTAGGTATGATTGAAGAACGAATTGATTAAGCATCCCCCATTTTCACAAATATGTGAAAGTTTAGTTCATAATTGAATGAAATCGACTCTCATTTTTCTTAAATAACGAGGGATAGAGAAAGAAAGAATGAGCTGAGTGAGAGAGCAAAGCCCAGAAGCAAAGTCGAGAAGGAGAAAAATAATAAATGTTTAGAGTGATAGAGTAATTGACCCCGCATGTGCAAAAAATTTGTATCACCCCGCCTGTGCAAAAAAAATATCGCTTCTCCAAAAATTTGCCCACCTAGCCATTTTAGAAACTATTGCCTTGGTTCCTTTGTATTTCAACTTTTTATTAAAAAATTATTTAATATAAATTGTATCCAAATTTTTAAAAAAATACTTAAAAATAATATCACTTACTTGGTACTATATTATTTTTAATTTTTCAAAATTAATTAATTTTAGCATCATATAATAGAGTTATTTATAATTTACTTTTTTACATTAAATATAATTTTTTAATATATTAAGACCAACAACTAGTTTAATATAAAAAATATATAATTATTGATTTATTTGACCACAAATATATTTTTTAAATAACAAATTGATGATATAATCTAAATTACTTAAATTTTTTGGCTAATTTTAAATTACTTAATTTTAAAGTCAAATAAATATATTTATTTATTTATAGTAAAATGAAAATATTGTATTCATAAATAACCTAAGGTAACACATGTTCCCATCTGTTACAAGTGTGTAACACTTATTAGTTATAGTAACACGTTAAAAAGGCTACGGTAACATTAATTGTGCAACGTTGCGGTAGACTAAGATTAACGTAGCTAAGGTAACATAAATTTGTAACACTTATAATCAAACAATTGCGATAGGCCATCTATGGCGTAGATTTTATTAGACAATCAAAGAGATTTTATCATCTGCAATAAAGTTTTACTAAAGGACGTCTTGTTTCTAAATTATTTTGATAATCATACAATAAATGATTTATCAAGTATTTCTGTTTTGAATAAAATGTGAGATACAACTTTAGTTCAGTTTCTGATTAGTATTGATACTTAGGTTGTTGTTAAATATCAAAAGTAGTATTAATATAGATGATTGATGTTTACTTCAGTATGGGATGTTGTGAGCATCAAAGTTCATATTGGTATCTAATTTGATATGACATCAAAATGAGTATTAATATCATGAGTTCGGTTTTGAATGAGCTATGAGAATGAAGAATGAAAATAAGAAAGGAAGTGGAATTAAAAAGATGATAAAGAAACCTTATAAGATGCCATGATATAGGTAAGATATGGGTAATATGTGGGACAAAAGTAAAGTGAAAAATTTAGGAAACATTTGTAAATTGAGATAGGGAATGCATCCCAAGAGTACGATTAAGTACCGAGGACTAAAAAAAATATCTAGTGACCAGACATGAAGAGAAAATGGGGGGAAACATGTAAATAAATGTTATACCTACCCAAGAATTAAGGCGGGACATCAAAGACTATATGGATACATTTCGCCAAGAAACGTCGTAGTGAAGTCACCTGAGAACCAAAGGTGAGGAAAGAGTTAATTGCATCATTATTGATAGGTTATCCAAACCTAGTCTTTCTCTTTTATTAATTGGCAGTTTATCCAGTAAGTGGGTTAGTTATTGCTTGAAGAAATTGTGGTGCGTCATTAGATCCAGGGATTGATTGTAAATGATCAATATTATGTGATTTGAGACTTGATAGGAGTATTCAGAATATGATGAATTATGTCGAACCAATATAGTATATACCACTCCTAGATGAACGGGCATTAAGTAAGGCGGAACTAAAAGATAGGAATTTGGCTAAACAACGATAACTCAAGGAATTCAAGCTACTCTAAGAATATGATATGAGACATAGATGTCAAAGAAGACTTTCTAATAGTATAGCATAAAGAAAGAATCAACGTTATATGTGGCTAGACGTCAAGGAAAGCATTGCAGTCAATTTCATATGAGAACTTCTTAGAACTAAAATAAATGATAATATGGGTTAGAATATGTTGGTGATGCCTCCACGTTAGTGGATTTTCTTCAAAGTAGTAAGAGATTTTCGCTCAGCAAATATACTCAATTGTGATTCAAGGAAAATAAGATATGGTGATAAGTTTGTGCGTCAATCATATTCAGTCGAGATTTTCTCGTTAATTCTTAATTTTGGAGTAATTTCGAGAACTTTCGAAATCAAATACGCCATGGTTGCAATATATCATCCGTAGAGGGACAAGAAGATTAAGAAAACGATTAAAGAGCCTCGAATGCAATTGGAAGCGATTACAAACTAGGTTAATTGAACAAAGAAACATGTGGGAATGAGGTTCATCAACCAGTAACTATTGTAAATGTTCATGAGCACGAATTACTAGAATTAGAAAGAAGAGAGAATTAATATGCATTATGATGGTCCTTTTGAAACAGTAAAATAGACAGGATAAGTGTAATTGAGTTGGCTTTATCGCCGCACGTATAGCAGGTTCATAAGTGTTTATATGTGTATACTCAGGGAGAGTAATTTAGCTCCATTATATATAAAATGGAGGATTGAGTTGAGTTATATGAGCAACTAATATAATAAGATGTCGGCAAGAGGCTGTTGAATAATGATGGATGTTGCGAGTTAAAATTTATGAAAAGTTGTAAGGTTGAGGGATCAACCTGAGAAAATGGAAGTGAGATACTTGAATATATCATTATCCGATCCTTAATGTGATTCTGAGGACAGAATCATGTTAAGGGGGAAGGATGTAATATCCGGGACATAGCGTGTAATTATTTTATTGATAAATAATATTATGTGACTATTATGTGATTTTTGGTGAGTTATCTGATGATTGGTGTGGATATGTGGATGTTTATATGTGGTAAAATATAGGTATGTTATTTTAATACATCCAGAATAAAATATAGATAATTATGATATTTTTCTGGTAATTTTTGGAGTATTATATGATTTTATCTTAATTTATGAATTTATTAATTATTTTTTGAATAATTACAAAACTATTTTATAAAGTCGGGAATCGTCCAACCTCAACCGTTTTTACATTTTTACAACCTGAAACTCTTCCGAAAACTCCTTCCTAACCTAATCTGATAATTCCGGACATTTTCCGTATTTTGACTTTTTCGACCGGATCACGGTTTGACCCGTGCGTGACCCGGTGCAAGATTTTCGATATGATAATCATTTCGATAAAGCAACAAAACCTGTATTCTCAAAAGACGGGATAATATTAAGTTATTTCATATAAAGTGATTTATAAGAAGCTCGGTTTGGATATTTATCCAATACGGGTATCAAATCGGATCGTTTTTGCAGTTACTTAGCGGCTAAGTAACTAATTTATCGATCCAATTCGATCCAACACAAACCAATATTTCATAAATATATATAGCCCTTTTATTATTTCATTTTACTCGTAAAATCATTATCAGACAGTAAAATACCGTATAATACAGAGAAAACACTCCGATTCGGGCATGCTATATATCAAATCGAAACTCTCGAAAAACTCTTTCTGAATCAACCATCCATTTTTGTGCATAAATCAAGGTATTTTTCTTATTTAATTTTTTATTTCGAATTATTTATGAATTAAAATATGAATTTTTGTTCTTGATGTTGTTTGTGTGATTTGATGGCATAATCATGTAGATCTTTTCTTCCTGGTACTTTGGTATATTATATGTCAAATTTGGAGTTCAATAACATGTCCAAATTGTTGTTTAATTCTCGGATTGATAAATTAAGATTTATGTTCTTGAATAATTTCAACTGAAATTGGGACTTTTAAATCTATTGATTCTGGGTTGAAACAGGAGATAATAGCTTATAGATCGTTTCATAAGCAATCGAACCATGTAAATTTGGAGAACGGAGGAGGTCTGGAATAGGTTCGTCGGAAAATAACGCACGACGGCGTCGGAAACTTCGACAGAGTTTTCAGGGCAATTCAGGGATGGTTTGCCTGAAATATCTGTGCGACTATGTTGCTGGAACCTTGGGGATTATTCCCCGTAAATCTCATGAGTTTCTGAAGTATTTTTAGGCTGCCGGAAAAGCTCCATAGCGGCGGCCATGGAGTTTTGGTTGGCGAAGATGAAGGAGGAAGGGGGAGACTGTAAAATTACAGTTTAGCCCCCTGGTTATTATAAAACTTACATTTTTAGTATTTCAGTTTAAAAACTTCCAAAAACCTGATTGTTGTTTTATTTATTTTCAAAAATAATATTATGTTTATATTTATTTTCAGAAATTGATTTTAATTACTTTAAAAATTCCCAAAATTCATTATTTATTTTCTAAAAATTATTTTTAATTTAAAAATAAATCTTAATTATTTAATTAATTAATTTTATTTGATAATTAATTATTTAATTAGTCAATTAATTTAAATATTAATTGATTAATAAATTTAATTAATTATTAATTAATTTTAATTGATTTAATAATTAGATTTAATTATTTATTTCTGATTTAAAAATTCCGAAAAATAGTTTGGAGCTTTAAAACATTATTTAAAATTCAAAGCTCGATAATTATTATAAAAAAAATTTAAATTTAAATTCGGGTGTTCGAACCCTATTATTTAATTATAAAATGATTCGAAGTCCCGTTTTAATTCCGAAAAATGTTCAAAAATTCGTATTAAATACTTGGAAAATCATTTTAACCCCGAATCTTCTTTGAAAATTTACTTTGATCGAATATCTTGTGTGCTTGTGCTACGTGCTATCTGATTGATGTGTTATATGCCTATGTGATTATTGTTTGACGGTTTTTGCTGTAATTCTCAATCCGTAAATCAGATTTGGGTAAAATAAAGGGTAGATAGAAGCTTATGACGTCTATGTGATGCTTAGAATGATATGAGATTAAGTATTGATAGATACTTGTGATGCCTAGCAGAGTAAGCGAGGAATAGAGAAAGAAATTCAGTGATCCATAAATATAATTGAAGCATAGAAAGAGAAGGCAAATGATTGATGAATAGTAGCAAGACATAGAAAAAGAAGAAAAGCAATTGAAAAGTAAAACTGTTAGATGAGTACAAGTAAAGTTGGAATCATCTGTGATAAGGCAAGTACTTCTGAACCTTTTTTGAGATATATTGTAAATATTTCTAAACTTTCTCATAACATGTTGCTAGTATTCAAAGTAAATCTTGTTTTATATTGCAAACGCTTTAAAATATTCAACCTTGAACCCTGATCATATCATTAAATTCGAGTTGTAAGCTTTATTTCTTGTAAACCACCAATGGTTAATTTCCCATATATTAAACCATACAAATACAATACTACTCCACAAATATATACACACCATAAACTAAGGATTGCAACATAATTTCTTGAGCATACAGAAACTTATACACCCTGGAATACCCTGTGACATCAAAAATCTATACCATGTATTATCATTGAACCATTGTTCATCAAATATTTGATTCTTCATCAGGATTGAAGCCGTTCTTCATATTTACACCTTGATATATCCTAGTGATACATGTGAAATACTTTATACTCTGAGATAAATACTTTATCAATGTTAATTATGATTCTTTTTTATTAAATTATAATGATTATCATATTGAATTGTTTTAGAATTGGATGATTTTATAAATGTGGACCAGATTCGTGGTCATAATAGGCCAATGCATGCCTTGGATCCAATATTGAGAGCAGAATTGTGTGCCTTACCCGGGGTTAGTGTGTGGCTGATCAGCAGCCTAACCTTGGTTTTTAAAATGAAAAGTGAATATCCAATTCTAATTATTGCTTATTCAGAAACTTGATTCTTCTGAATCATTCCTATCGGTCATTGTTTAACCTTAGTTATTACTATTATGACTTGCTGAGCTAGTTAGTTCACTCTTGCAAATATGTTCATGTTATTTTACAGTTAAAAAGGAAATGGTTGGTAACAAGGATTCCCAGTCCAATGTGCGAACTAGGATTCCCGGTTAAGTTGGATCGAGCTAGCAGGAGCTTTATATTGTAAATGAGTTATGTAAGATTGTGAGAACGATATCATTATCAATTGAAAGTTGAACTAGTTGGGATTTGGTATGAAATAATGAAAGTTAAGATTGTGGCTTATTTTCATACTTTAACCTGTTGCGATCTGTGGTTGTGTAAAGAATGGTCAATGCATAGAATATTTTATATACAGGTTTATATATTGGGTATGTGTTATGAACCCCAAACTTCTGACCCGGGTTTGGAGGACGTCACAGGTTTGGCACATTCGAGGAGATTTTCAGGCTAGAGTTCCGAGAACAGACCTGTATATGAGGTTCTTACAGGAATTGATGAACAAGTTCAAAGAGGTTCACTTGGAATAAATTCCAAGGGCTGAGAATGCCAATGCATATGCCTTGGACAAATTGGGTTCTCAGAAGGAATCTACACTATGTGGAGTTATCCAACTAAAAGTGCAGTTCCAACCATGTATCCCCGGGATGGAAGTAGCTGTAGTGGAAGCAACCTCAGAAGTCACGTGGATGAGTCCAATCTTTGACTACATCACAAAGATAATTCTTCCTGAGGCTAAGGAAGAAGCAAGAAAATTGAAATATAAGGTTGTGAGGTATATGGTGTATGAAGGAAGCTTATACAAAAGAGGTTTCAACAAGCCACTATTAAGGTGCATTTCAGGGAGTCAGTGTGACTACATCATGGGTGAGGTTTATGAGGGAATCAGTGGAAACCAATCTCAAGGTGCTTCTTTGGCTCATAAGATACTGCACCAAGGCTACTACTGGCCAAGCTTCAGAAATACCGTTACCTCTACACGAAGTCCTATAATCATTGTTAGAGGTATGCTAACTTCAAGAGCAACCCAACTGTACCACTTACATCTCTCACAAGCCCATGGCCTTTTGCTATATGAAGGATTGATTTAATTGGGGAACTTCCCAAGGGCAAAGGCGGGTGAAATATGCAGTGGCTGCGGTGGATTACTTCATCAAATGGGCAGAGGCTGAACCTTTAGCTACTATTAGGGCAACAAATCTTAAGGAGTTTATGGTTAGAGAAATTGTATGCATATATGGTATACCCTACAATCTAATTCCTGACAATGGAAAATAGTTTGATAGTGAGGAGATGAAGCAGTTATGTGAAGACCTTCACATCAAAAAGGGATTTTTAACAGTGTCTCATCCTCAAAGTAATAATCAGACTGAGGCCATTAATATGATCATAAAGCACACTTTGAAGGCTAAGTTAGAGGAGAGCAATGAATGCTAGCCAGAGGAGATACCTAAGGTGTTATGGTCCTATAAGAACACAACACCTCGAACCACAACTGGTGAGTCTCCATTTACCCTCACCTATGGTTGTGAGGCAATGGTACATGTGGAGATTGGAGCAGGATCTTTATGAGGGAAAATTATGATCCAGACAATAATGAACTCAATCATCACTTGTACCTGAATCTTCTAGAAAATGTATGTGAGAATTCACAGCTGAAGTTGGCAGCTTATCAGCAAAAGACAAGAAAATACTTTGCTAAAAGGTTCGGGCTCGACCTTTATGGGTGGGAGACTTGGTGTTAAGAAGGATGATGCCAAATATGAGGACTCCTAGATATGGTGTTTTTAGTGCTAATTGGAAGGGTCTCTACATCATCAAGACAGTTCTATAGGAAGAAAAATACTTCATGACAGACTTAGATGGGAAGCTAATTCTCAGGGCTTGGAATGCCGAGCACCTTAAAAGGTATTATCGGTAAATTTCTTTGGTATTTATTTTTAGTAGGCCTCTTTCAGGAATAAGAAAATAAAAGCAGCTTATTAGTTGTACTTCCATGATAGGTTTAGATTTAATAGGATAGCTGATTTCTTTGGTAGGTTCGGGGGGTAGTGCATGTACGCCTCACCGATAGGATTTCTTGATTTTTTGAATAAAAAACTGAAGTTTACTTCACATATCTTGGCTTTATATTGTTTGGTTAAATATGAAAGCATGTATGAATGGATCTAATGCATGAGGCCCCCCTACTTTTATTCTTCACCTTAATGAATTAAGAGTAAAGAACTAGGGGGTAGTGAATATATGGAATTTATGGTTTAGCTTATGGGAATCTGGTTGATTTTCAGTTTTTGGTAATTATTATTGGATTCTTAGATATATGACTTGTATGAATACATGTTATAATGGATAAAGGTTTTATACTTTAGATATGGATAATGTATAGAGGTGTGTTTAGTTACATGTACCTTAAAATAACCTTGGTTTATTAAACAAATGGTATCGAAATACGATGGAAATTTAGAATTAATATAATTTCTGGATAAGGTAGGATCTATGCAAGAAAATGCGTACTTGGATGGTATGGTGTATGATACAACAAAAATGTATGGTTTCTACATGGAAAGACCCATGATGGTATAGCCAATACGATTCATTTTAGGTAGTAAGGGATTACTTGTGCAAGAATATATCTATTGATATGGGATTAATAGATGAATCTGAGTAAATACTCGGTTCCTGAATTAGCTTTATATGGGTATGTGAACCTAGACAGATAGATTTATATGAAAATACGAATTTCTGGTTTGTCCATAGGTGCATGTCGATCTTAGGGAAACTGAGCTAGTGTAGTTTATGTGAAGTTTTGCATAAGTATGGTTGGAGTGCAAGGTCCTTGTGCAGAGAATATGGGCTTGCAGGGATGTTGTAAGTTCAAGGGCTTACGAGGATGTAAGTTCATGTTCAAATAAAAACCTTGGAATTGGAATTGGAGTTGGAGGTAGGCATAGGGCTATAGAAGATAGTAGATAGAGATAAGAGATAATCATGTTCCTGTCTATTTTTAAGTTGTTTCATTAAAATAAGTAAGTTTGCATGCATAGAATAAATTTAATAAGTTGATAGGTTGTTATAGAACCATATAATTGATTTAAAAATGTGTTAGTAGGACCTTTTAGGTCTTTCTGAGTAGTCTTTGCGAGTAATGATGAGTAAGAGAGCTTAGATGAGTAAGAGAGCTTAGATTAAGAGTTATATTTTAGGTTTATATTGTAGCTTCAGCTAAGGTACTTTGATTATGAAGTTCGAGTATGAAGCTCAGAATATGAATCTCGATTTAACTTAGCATCTTTTTAGAAAAGTTAGTATAAAACTAGTTTTCCTGAATAAAGAACTTTGAATGTACTTAGTTAACCTTATTGAGTATTATTTACATTCTTAAAAGTTTTTTTAGTAGAATCATGCAAGTTACTTTTATGTTCTAGAACCTGAATTAGCGGCTGTTATAGTCAGCTTAAAAACATGTGCAAGTTAGAAAATTATTTTCATTTAGAAAATGCATGCTAAGTTTAATATTAAGAGTGAAATTGCGGGCTAGCATTTAACAGGTTATTTGTAAGAGAAATTGCATAGTATAAATTTTAGTAAGGTCATAGGTGTGCACCTGTACCTTAAAGTAAAAGATTTGTTATTTTTTTCCATTTTTTGTTAATTTAGGTTCACAAAAATGATCAAGTGATACAAATTAAAATAATGTTAGTTTGATGATAGACCTTTTAGTATATATATACTTAAGCATAACCAATTTACAGGTTTAGCTACGTATAAGGAAATTATAACTTGGAAAAAATGATAACTCTCTATTAACAGAGTGTGTCGTAATAAAAGAAAAGGTGTGTATTTTCAAGATATTATCTAAACTCTTGTAAGCATGTGAAAACTTAATGTGCTTTTGTGTGTAAAGTGAGCATAAAAATATACCAAGTAGGTTATAGTTTTTGTTTGAGAAATATTAAGTAATTAGATTAATGATATTAAATACTAGAGAAATGGATAGTATGAGATTCAAATTTATTTATGCGTCTAGTTTATGTGTGGTTTCCTATAAGGTAAAGGTTCCCAAATAGCTTTAGAAATCGTGTCTTCTTAAGGCTAGTCTAACCGGGGGTAGTTATAAGAATAAAAGGTATAGTTTGGAATATTATTTAAATAATAATATTCAGATATTTTCTAATATATTGGGACTGATTTATTTTGTTAAATTAGCATCACTCCGAACATTCTCAAAAATGTTTTGCGAGTCTTCAAAATGATTTTTAAAAGTTAGAGCGGATCCCAAAACTCATTTTTATATTTAAGATCCTCCTTTCGAAGGGGATTTAAATACTCGCTCAAAACCTGAGGGATCCGGCTCTGTGGTGTGTTTTATATTCGCAACAAGGTTGCTGTCTTGATAAAAGAATTTTGATTACTTACCCAACACTCGGGAAGTAAAATTCTTGGAACAAGTTAATCCATTAACAGGCATCGCCTGGAAACTATCGGTGAGTTTTCCTTTCCAACTAGATACGACTTCTTGGTGGAGCCGTATCAACAAGTTTCTACTTGGGGAAAGGGGGGACGAGCTTTACGTTTCAGAGTCATGGATTTCATCTGAACTAGGAGTGGCGTAAGTGGTCGAGTGGCGCCGGTCCAGCCTTATTATATTGGCCCATAATGGCCTGGAAGTTCCGCTAAGACGGTCCATTCCTTAGGAGTCCAGTGTTCGGTTGACAAGTAAATCCGACAGGTTCTCCTCTACATGTAGAAAATGGTGGGGTTGCACTACTACGACTGATCATCGTAAGTGGTCTTCCTGGCGCGGCAAACTCCCGTAATGAGTTCATCATCCAATTGGATACTTCTGCAACACTACCCAGAGCACTTCGGTAGAAAGGCTACGGTTGGGCGATTGTTGAGTGTTGGCAGGGTCAAGGTTTCAAAATGATGTTTGCATCAAATGAAGTATCTTATAACTTCATTTTATTTTGATGATATTTTAAAGATTGAATCTATTTAAGTATTATCTTATAGTCTCATCTATGTGATGAACTTTTGAACTAATTATAACTTGAACGGTGGTAGTTCAAGTAGTATTTGGAAAAAAAGATATAAGTATATTGGAGTATCTTGTAACTTCATCTTTTAAACTTATATCTAGTAAATGATTATCTTATGCATGTCAAAGATTTTCAGAAAAACGTTGAGACAAGGTTAGATATATGAGATCACCTTGCAACGATAGTTTTATACTGTTATAAACTGGAACTCTGTGTATATTATGCATGGAAGAGGACTTCCAAGATTTTGAAAAGTATATATGTATATATACTGAATATTTTGCGACTTCATCGCATTAAGATATCAAACTTGGTTCATTTCTTTTGACCAAGACTTTCATGAGTACTATGAGAAGGCTCATATACTGTAAATCATTATACATATTATTTTGGTGGGCTTGTTGCTCACCCTTGCTTTCTTCTTTCATCACACAACAACAGATAGAAAAGATGAACAGGACCAAGCTCCCAATTCGCGAGCGGATAGGAAACGTTCCGCAGTTTCCTATAGGCATTGATGTCGTTGTAGCTGAGGTAGGAACTACCAATAGGCTAGACTTCAACTTTTGATGTACCAGATTTATGTATATTTATGAATTGTAATAATGGCAAAGAAATGTAAATTTATTCAGAAACCCTTTTAAGGTGTATTGGCATATAATTGTGGAATAAAATGACTTGTGATTATTTTTGGATATTCATCTCTGAGACTATAACTTGTGGTGTGTGTGTTTATTGTGGGGTCACAGTACAGAGTAGTTGATTATTTATTAAGATTGGGTGTTATTAAGGGAAATGGAACTCGTGACAGCCCGGATCCCCGACCCCGGATTTGGGGGTGTTACGGAAATGGTATCAGAGCTAAGCGTTATAAACCTCAGAGATGAAGTGACGTTAAGATAATAAGTTCACTAAGATAAATAAGAACTCTTCCCAAGTTCATAGTCGGACTACCTAATGTAGTACTGACAGTTAAAACCCTTATGGGAACCCTTATAAATATCGTGATAGAAGCGTAGTTCGTTATCATAGATGGTAGCGGGACTCCGAACCCTGAGGTTGAGGAGCAACAGCGCGATGATGTTTTATTACTAATTGGAGATCGGATTGTGGATCCGATAGAGCGTCCTAACGCAGGACCGGATGATGTTGATATTGAGGATGTAGCGATTGAGGATGTTGTCCTAGAAGGGATTGTTGCTGAGGAGGATCCCGTGAAGGATCCTGACAAGAATGAATAAAGGACCACTGAGGAATCGATGACCATGGTTAGGGCAACTCCCAGAGGTAGGATTGGCCGGTCACTACTAGAGGTTCGTTCAAGTTTGTAAAGATAGTAGCCCCTTTAACGCGGCTTACTCGTAAGACTAAGAAGTTCGAATGGACAGAGAAATGCGAGAACAACTTTTAAGAACCGAAGCAAAGGTTGGTGACGTTCCCTATGTTGGCGTTGCCGGATGGAAAATGAGATTTGGTGAAGTGTAGTGACGCTTCGCATAAGGAATTAGGGTGCTTCTTATACAGCAAAACAAGGTAATCGCGTACGCGTCAAGACAATTAAGGGAATATAAAATTCGATATCCCCACCCATGAGCTTGGGCTCGTGGTAATAGTTTTGCCCTAAAGATGGGAGGCACTACTTGTATGGAGAAAAGTGCGAGATTTACACAAGTCATAAGTGCTCTAGTACATTTTCACGCAGAAAGAGCTCAACATGCGCCAAATGAGGTGGTTAGAGCTAATCAAGAATTATGATTGGGAGATTCTTTATCATTCAGGGAAAGCCAATGTGGTGGCTGATGCCCTTAGTAAAAAGGAGAGACTCAAGATAATAATGTCTTTGGGAGAGTTTATAAGAGATTTTGAGAAAATGGAAATAGAAGTGAAGGTAACCGGAGCCGGTACCGAAAAGCTGTTTGAGATTGCAATACAGACCGAATTTTTAGAAAAGAACATATTGTGCCAGAAAAAGTGATGAATGAAGGCAGAGAGTCAATGACTGGAGAAGAGATCCATACCGAGAAAGATGATAAGGGGATAGTGAGGTATTCCTACAGAAATTGGGTTCCAAAAGTTCAAGAGCTTAAGGATGAGAACTTAGATGAGAGCCATAGTTTGAGGAATAAGATTTAGGGCAAACCCTGAATGTGATAGTCAGGGAGGTTGCCATCAAGAAAGAAAGAACCCATAACATAATAGAGTGGAAAACAAGGTTTTTAATGTATAAGATAACCCCGATTATGGGAGAAGGTTGAAACATTTCATACTAAGGAAACAGAAAGTCGAGTAAGGAAAGGAGACCCGAGACGGTACTCCTATACGGCAATTTATGGACCTGTCTAGACAGAACTTAGACTATTATCCCCAACCACCACCTTGAGGAAATAATGCGGTAGGAAATTCTTTCAGGACCTTTAAGTCTCTAAGCTCTCAGAGTTCCAAGGAACAGGTTGACCTAGTCGAGGCAAGAGCCTGGCTAAAGGAAATAGTGGAATCATTTGAGATTCTGAATGATTGACGAATCACAAAAGACTGTTTTTGTCACTTACCCTCCTAAGAGAGAGACCACCCGCTGGTGAAAGGCCAAGGAAGGCACGAAGCAAGAGATTATAATAAACTGATTTAAGTTCAGTCAATTGTTTTCGGGAAAGTAATTCCCAAAGATAAGGAGATAGTGTAAAAGCTTTGGAGCTAGAACAAAAGCGGATGAGTATGATGAATTATGAATCTAAGTTGTAAAAGTTGTCAAGATTCGTTCTGAGGACACGAATCCAGAATGACGGGATGTTTGAAATCAATACTTATATTGTGTTGGTTCATGAAATAAGGATAAGAGAAAGGAAAATAAAAAGAAACTGAAGTGGAAAGGAATATAAAAGCAATAGAGTTTGAGGTATGATAAGGGAGTTGGGTATGAGGAAACCCTAAAGACTCGTAGCAATAGAAAT
Source organism: Apium graveolens (assembly GCF_009905375.1). Lineage (NCBI taxonomy): Eukaryota > Viridiplantae > Streptophyta > Magnoliopsida > Apiales > Apiaceae > Apium > Apium graveolens. Next base: position 132,330,392 of record NC_133652.1, on the reverse strand, counting down.
AGAAAAGTATGCATTCGTCAGGATGAGGGTGATTTACCATGAGTTAAAATTGATGGTTGAGGGCATAAGAGATACATATATTTTATCCCCTGTAAGTTGGGAGGATTCGAGGAAACCTTGAGATAATTCGAAGGATAAATAATGAGACGCGGATAGACTGAGGAGACAAGAAAGTAAGAAATTAAGAAAATTGGATGAAGGAAGTGACCTTCAAGAAGGTGAAGTGTAAGACCGGTGGCATGATACCCAGAAAGGGAGACGCCAGATATGAAAGATATCCCAACATTGAGGTGACTGTTGAGATAAACAACAAAAGTAAATAAGGAATTATTAAGAAGAGGTTCACGTTGAACACGACCAATATCTTCCAGAACATCCTTGTTATCATTACCAAATTAGGCAAGAAAAGCGGATAACCATTTTTATCTTTTGGAGGCCATGTGGATTGACCTTAACTTGAATAAGGATGCTATTGTGAAATTCGGTATAGACTATCGAGGTGGAAATGATTGAATAAGATACCCTTATCAGGGATATATGACTTGATTTATCCATGGAAGGATGCATGTACCTTTTTAAAGGTGGAATTAAGGACAGAACATCGGTAACTTAAAAACGAATCCTAGGGGAATGCATAAAGGTTGGCATTTCACCCTTAATAGGGACATCATGAGTTTTGACAGTATGAATTGGAAAGGATTAAGGTAATAACAACCTTTAAGGATCAGTGGAGAAATTTTTCAGAAGTATGTAGACAATGATTCTGGTATTAATAAATGGTATCTTGATATGCCCTGTATCTAGGGAATTCATGAGGAACGATTCAAGGATAACCTTAGAGGTTTTACAAGGAGAAAGGTAATATTCAAGATTCTCAAGAATAGAAATTATGATAAAGGAAATATGACGTAATTATAATGATGCCAAGTGGGGCACGTGTTAAACCACGAGAAGGTATGGATCGAACCAGTAATGGTCGAAATTATTCAGGGCAATTAAGACTTAAGATAAAAGATGTTCTAATTATGATTGAGAGTCAGTCATGGCAGTGATTAACCTCTAAAGACTGAGGCAATAACTTATGGAAAAATGGTGATTTTTTTTTACTCGTCAGATTTTAAGGAAAACATCTTCCCATAAGATGTGATTGAAATAAGGTAGAAAATTTATTTGGAGGTGGTTAAAATGACATTGACTGTAAGGAAATTTTACTATCAGGAAAGGCCAAAGAGGTGGCCGACACTTTAAAGGTAAGAGGATAATTATAGGCGCTTATGCCAAAGGAATACAGTGATGATGGTTAAAGCTATGCAGATTGTATTATGGTTTGGAAGATTGACATTCCTTCTGATGACTGTGCAATACCCAACCGTAATAGTAGTTGGTAAAGGTTTAATTCGTGTAATCGCTATGAGCGGGCTATCTATCTCAGAAGATACTATCTTGAGATAAGTCAGGACCATGTTTCAAAAAGGACTAGACGAACCCTTGAGTTAAGTCTTCTATTTAAGGCATACGATTAAGAATGGTATTAACCTGCTATCGTTGCTTTGATTGAAACTCTTCTGCAATTTTATATGCTTCATGTCATGAAAGTACGTCAGAGTTTGGAGTGTTCTTCATCAATCATGAAAGGTGATTATGTTAACTCCTTAGAAGAATTTGATACGACAGTTATGGACTCTGTATGGTTAGCTATTAAGATTCCAAGGAAAATGAATGACGATAGTAGGTCAGTGGTGGACCATAGTAATGCAGCAACGATTCTTTGAATAATGAGCCGATTACAACCGCGAGAATTGTAGTGTAATGGATGTTGAGATTGGGTACCCCTAATCGGGTTGTGGTGATGTATAAGTTGTCGTTGAATAGACTGGTTAAGTAGATTATCTACCTATTGAATATTTATTCCTTCTTATCAATAGAGAGTCGTATTACTATACGAGGAAGGTTGCGATGCAAGCATAGAATTCTAGTAACGATGATGTCTAGAATGAGATCCCAGATTCGATTTTCAATGTCGAGGGAGTTTCAAAGGTGATTGTGTATAAGCTCGAGGAAGAGCATGGGTCCATAGAATGATGGACGGAATAGCAAAAATATTTAGGCATGTGAAATACGATGCTATAATACTTGATGTTGATATAAATACATATATGTTTTGTTCTCCTATGACAAACCTCTATAGTTCAGAGGTAGATTCCAAGCTAGATATTTTATGGCAATATTTTTTTACATATATACAATTCTCTTCAGTTCGTTCTTTTCTCTTCTTTTCATTTCATGTAAGCTGAGAAGAACAACCCTTCCAGAAGGGGAGGTATTGCCGAATGACTATCTATCTTTGTGATAGAAGCCTAGTAGGATACCATCTATTGTTTAGTTGCTTATCAAGTACTAAAGGCTGGCCACCTTCTGTACTAACTATGCGATATAACAAGTGTTCATGATCATAGTGATCTCTCAACGAATTCCTTTACTTCTATATGATTGATCAAACTTTGGGAAATAGAAACAGCTGAAAAAGGAGTAATAAAGTTGTGGTGGTATTCGGAATGGAAACACATTCGTGATACTAAGGTTGACATGGTTATTAAAAGGTTATCAGAACGCTCACGAGCAAAAGTATAACCAGTATAATATTAGGAACGGAAGGTAGTAGAGATTACGAACTCGAAAAGAATGGGCATTGAGAAGCAAAAGCTCTAATGCTAAAAGCTATAATGAGAGTCTGTGCAATAGACTTGAAAGAAATTGGAATGATCACTTAACACGGATTGAGTTTTCTTACGACAATAGATCATATGTCAGTATTGAGGTATCGCCTTATGAGATCCTTGAGGGAAGACAATGTCGATCTCCCTTATGTTAGGATGAAGTTGTAGAGCGCAAGATGCTCGGACCCGCAGTAGTCCAAAGGACCAGGGATATAATAGATCTAATCAGAGGACGGCTGGTAGTAACCCAAGATGGACATAAGAGGTATGCTGATTTGACTCAAAAGGACAAAGAGTATGAAATAGGGGACCTAGTAATGTTATAGGTATCCCTTGGAAATGATTGATGAGGTTCGGAAAGAAAGGAAAGCTAAGTCTACAATTTGTTGGACCCTTGGATATATTAAGACGTTTTGGGAAGTTAACATATGAGCTAGCCCTACCCCCGAACATGTAGCAAGTCATAACGTATTCCACATATCAATGTTAAGGAAGTATAATTCGGATGCTAGATAAATAGGGGCATATGAGCGCATAGACACGCAACCCGATGTAACCTATATGGAGCAACCAGGAAGGGTTATGGAGTAAAAAGGAACAAGTGCTTAGGAGAAGGGTTATCAAACTATTCAGAGTTTGATGGAAGAACTATAATGTGGGAAACTTTACTCGAGAGTTAGAAAGTGCAATGTTAAGAAAGTATCCATATTCATTTTCTATCTGATTCCGGGACGGAATCCATTTAAGGAGGGGAGACTGTAATAACCCCAATTTTTGGAAATTTTTGAAACCCTTATGAATAGTGATTTTGCAGATTATGCTGAATGAGAAAACTTTTCATGCCACACTATGTAGGGGTTCTGTTATTGATCTTCTGGGATATTATTAGTACTCTATGTGGTATATAAGTGTATGTAAAGATCGTCAGAATCCAATTCCGAACACTTTGATTTTTCCCGGAAATCCACTAGATACGGAAAGAATTGAGTATAAGGTAACAGGATAAAAAGGATTTAAATTAAAGGATTATAAGAGAGGATCATAAAAGGAATATAATGTATTGAGAAAGGTTAAGGAAACCCAAGTAATAAGATCCCGGGTATGATCCCTCAAACGAGAAACGAGAACGAAAGTTAAGCAAACCGTATAACAGATCAGCGGTCATTAGGCAATCAATTAGAAGCTAACCAAAAGGATTAGTGGGGATGATGTCATCAAACCAATAGGAAGAGGACAAAGGAGGGAGGGATGTAAGCATGACATGGGGGGAGGAAGTGTGGTTGAATGATAACCACACAAAATCAAGGTTAATTAGGTAATTAACCTAAAACAAATCAAAATTCAACCAACCAATCCAAACATTTCATTTCTCACCAAAAAACACAAAACCCTCCATTTATTCAAGGAAGCTCTCGGCTTCTTTTATCAAAAATGAAGATCCACGCTCCACCACTTACTATTTGGCAAGGTATTTATCTAAGCTTCCCCATGGATAGTTACATACTTCCTATAAGTTTAAGCTTCTAATTCCAAGCCAATCTTTTTTTATAAATCAAGGAAGAAGATGGTGAATAGTACTTTATTGAAATTAATGTTTGTGTTCTTGATTTCTTTGAAAGAACAAGCTTGTAGGAGGTTAGATTAAGGCTTCCATGGGCATTCCAAGGATCTTTCATGGATTAAAAGCTTCAAGGAAGGTATAACTCTTCATGATCTTAGTTTTAAGTTTTGTTGTTTAGATGATGGGTTAGTATAATGGGTGTGTAATCATATTTAAAGCTTGTTATGAGTAGTTTAGTTGGTGAGAGGCATGATTATGGTGTGTTTAGAGATTGGTTGATTTTGTGATATTTTTGGAGTTGGAAATCTTGGTTATTAGTCAATGAACTTAAGTAAACTCTTAGTTCATAATTGAGAAATAAGTATGAATTGGTAATATTGATTTGTTGGGGATGTTGTAGTATGGTATGGATGGAGTTTTGATTGGGTTGTGAATTGGGATTGATTGGTGGTTGAATTGGAATGGTATAAAATTGGGAAATCGCGTAAACATAGCCGTCGTAATGTCCGATTTACTTTAGACTGCTTTTGTTCATAACATTAGGACCTGAGAACTCCCTTCTAGGTTTTGACCATTGCCATGTTTAGATAGTTCATGTTACGAGCTTCGTTTTGATATGTGGATCGTTTGATTCCGATGTACGGTTTAGGAGAAACGATCGTTTTAAGTAACGACGTTTCGCGAACGAATCATTACCCCTTGCCTTACTTTGAAACATAGGTTAAAGACCTTAAAGGACTAATTGAAGTATGAAACAATTATGTAAAGTGGATTAGGCAGTTGGTAAGATACTCGCGAAAGAATCGCCTTAAAACCCTTAGTGGTTAAATTATTAAAAATGGTGGAGCCGAGGGTACTCGAGCGACTTAAGTAAATCGTTAAGCGCGAAAGCGAACGTTAGGACTCTATATGGTTAAAGTCTAGTTTCTTAAGGGACCGGGGTTTAATTCCGACTTATGTTGTTGTTCATAGGTTATCGGACCCACTCTAAGCTTAAGCCTATCCGGGAGCACTCAGGCAAGTTTTCTATCCGTTATACTGTTGTTGTGATGTATACACTTGTATATGCATTATCATGTGATAGATGCATGATGGTTAAATTAGCAAATTCTTGCGATATATTGTAGCATGTGATATGGTACATATGCATGCCTTTTTCGTATTCTTGCCATATATATTTGTTGGTTCAGGTGATAATACCTATGCTTGAGAATAGCGGTAATTTGCATATACCCTTAGTATAGGGACCCAAAGGTAAAAACATTTTCTAAAACCGGGAGTCGAGGATCCCGAGTAGATTTTATATATATATATTTATATATATATGGTTATAGTTTTCAAAACTATTAATCGAATAAGGTTTATTCGATAACTTTATATTATTTATTGAATATTATTTCGAATATTCATTCGAGGGCTTATGACTCAGCTTATTTATTTATTGAATATTATTTTGAATATTCATTTTGAGGATCTATGACTCCGATTATTTGCTGAGATATATTCTTTATTTTATTAAAGAATAAGGTGTCGATAATCAAACTCACTTTTGATTATTCAAATAAAGATAGTACCTTCGTATAAGTATATCTTTGGTTATTTAATATTCATTTCAAGTATAAGTTTTAAAACTTCTACTTCAATTATTTTTATAAAGATTATTCTTTATGGGAATATTATTTAAATAATAATATTCATATATTTTCTAATATATTGGGACTGATTTATTTTGTAAAATCAGCATCACTCCGAACATTCTCAAAAATGTTTTGCGAGTCTTCAAAATAATTTTTAAAAGTTAGAGCGGATCCCAAAACTCATTTTTATATTTAAGATCCTCCTTTTGAAGGGGATTTAAATACTCGCTCAAAACCTGAGGGATCCGGCTCTGTGGTGTGTTTTATATTCGCAACAAGGTTGCTGTCTTGATAAAAGAATTTTGATTACTTACCCAACACTCGGGAAGTAAAATTCTTGGAACAAGTTAATCCATTAACAGGCATCGCTTGGGAAATATCGGTGAGTTTTCCTTTCCAACTAGATACGACTTCTTGGTGGAGCCGTATCAACAAGTTTCTACTTGGGGAAAGGGGGGACGAGCTTTACGTTTCAGAGTCATGGATTTCATCTGAACTAGGAGTGGCGTAAGTGGTCGAGTGGCGCCGGCCCAGCCTTATTATATTGGCCCATAATGGCCTGGAAGTTCCGCTAAGACGGTCCATTCCTTAGGAGTCCAGTGTTCGGTTGACAAGTAAATCCGACAGGTTCTCCTCTACATGTAGAAAATGGTGGGGTTGCACTACTACGACTGATCATCGTAAGTGGTCTTCCTGGCGCGGCGAACTCCCGTAATGAGTTCATCATCCAATTGGATATTTCTGCAACACTACCCAGAGCACTTCGGTAGAAAGGCTACGGTTGGGCGATTGTTGAGTGTTGGCAGGGTCAAGTTTTCAAAATGATGTTCACATCAAATGAAGTATCTTATAACTTCATTTTATTTTGATGATATTTTAAAGATTGAATCTATTCAAGTATTATCTTGTTGTCTCATCTATGTGATGAATTTTTGAACTAATTATAACTTGAACGGTGGTAGTTCAAGTAGTATTTGGAAAAAAAGATATAAGTATATTGGAGTATCTTGTAACTTCATCTTTTAAACTTATATCTAGTAAATGATTATCTTATGCATGTCAAAGATTTTTAGAAAAACATTGAGATAAGGTTAGATATATGAGATCACCTTGCAACGATAGTTTTATACAGTTATAAACTGGAACTCTGTGTATATTATGCATGGAAGAGGACTTCCAAGATTTTGAAAAGTATATATGTATATATACTGAATATTTTGCGACTTCATCGCATTAAGATATCAAACTTGGTTCATTTCTTTTGACCAAGACTTTCATGAGTACTATGAGAAGGCTCATATACTGTAAATCATTATACATATTATTTTGGTGGGCTTGTTGCTCACCCTTGCTTTCTTCTTTCATCACACAACAACAGATAAAAAAGATGAACAGGACCAAGCTCCCAATTCGCGAGCGGATAGGAAACGTTCCGCAGTTTCCTATAGGCATTGATGTCGCTGTAGCTGAGGTAGGAACTACCAATAGGCTAGGCTTCACCTTTTGATGTACCAGATTAATGTATATTTATGAATTGTAATAATGGCAAAGAAATGTAAATTTATTCAGAAACCCTTTTAAGGTGTATTGGCATATAATTGTGAAATAAAACGACTTGTGATTTTTTTTGGATATTCATTTCTGAGACTATAACTTGTGGTGTGTGTGTTTATTGTGGGGTCACAGTACAGAGTAGTTGATTATTTATTAAGATTGGGTGTTATTAAGGGAAATGGAACTCGTGACAGCCCGGATCCCCGACCCCGGATTTGGGGGTGTTACAAAAATCATCCTAATATACAAAGTAAAGCTAGGGTTTGGAGATGATATACCTTCCTTGAAGTGATGTGAGTAGCTAGGAAGCCTTAAGAAACCTTGAGATGTCTTAGAGATGCTTGGATCTTAAAGGAAAAACAAGAAAAATCAAGTTAAAAACCTTGAAATCGCTATTTATTGTCTTCTTCATTGATTTCTTGGAGAAGATTAAGAATGAATTAGAGGCTTAAACTCATAAGATAGCCATAACTATGCATAAGGAGTACTAGAGAATTATCTTACCAATTTAGGAAGCTTGGAACTTGGATTTTGAAAATTCTTCTCTTTGAAAATGGAAAAAGCCGAGAGCAAGCTTCTTGGTGAAGAGAAATAAAATGATTTTTGTGTTTGCTTTGTTTTGTTTTAGTTGGTTTATTTTATCTTGATTCGTTTTGGTTAATTACCTTATTAGCCTTGTCTTTGTGTGGTTATAAACCAACCACATCTCCTTCCCCTTATGTCATGCTTATGTCATGCTTATGATGTCATCTTCCCTTACTTGCCCCCTTCTTATTGGTTGGATGACCTCATCATCCCTAACCTCCTTGATTAACTCCCTAATTGTTTGCCTAATGACCCTTGATCTGTTATACGGTTCGCTTAACTTTCGTTCTCGTTTCTCGTTTGAGGGATCATACCCGGGATCTTATTACTTGGGTTTCCTTAACCTTTCTCAATACATTATATTCCTTTTATGATCCTCTCTTATAATCCTTTAATTTAAATCCTTTTTATCCTGTTACCTTATACTCAATTCCTTCTGTATCTAGTGGATTTCCGAGAAAAATCAAAGTGTTCGGAATTGGATTCTGACGATCTTTACATACACTTATATACCATATAGAGTACTAATAAAATCTCAGAATATCCAAAACAGAACCCCTACATAGTGTGGCATAAAAAGTTTTCTCATTCAGCAAAAACACTATTCATAAGTGTTACAAAAAGTTCAAAATTTTGGGGGTTATTACAGTCTCCCCTCCTTAAAAGAATTCCGTCCCGGAATCAAATAGAAACAAATGGGGGTACTTTTCTAGCATTTCGCTCTCTAGTTCCCAAGTTGATTCTTCCAAATTATGATTCTGCCATAGCACTCTGACTAGCTTGATTACTTTGTTCCGAAGCACCTGCTCCTTCTTATCGATAATCCTTACTGGCTTCTCCACGTAAGTCAGATCTGGTTGCATATCCACCTGCTCGTACTCCACTATGTGTCTGGCATCCCGATGATACTTCCTTAGCATTGACACATGGAACATATTATGAACTTGGTGTAGGTTCGGGGGTAAGGCTAGCTCGTAAGCTAACTTCCCAATCCGTCTTAATATCTCAAAAGGTCCAATGTACCTTGGGCTTAGTTTTCCTTTCTTTCCGAACCTCATTAATCCCTTCCAAGGGGATACCTTCAGCAGTACTAAGTCCCCTACTTCATATTCCTTGTCCTTTCGGGCTAGGTCTGCATATTTCTTCTGTCTATCTTGGGCTGCTACAAGCCGCCCTCTAATAAGATCCACTATGTCTTTGGTCCTTTGGACCACTTCGGGTCCGAGCATCTTCCGCTCCCCTACTTCATCCCAGTATAAGGGAGATCGACACCTTCTTCCGTACAGGGCCTCATAAGGCGGCATCCCAACTTCCTTTAAAGTCTATTGCACAGACTCTCAACATATCCTCTAGTGTCTGGATGGTCCTTTCACTCTGCCCATCCGTCTGGGGATGGTACGCGGTACTCATATTTAACTTGGTCCCCGCACATTCTTGAAAGCTCCTCCAAAATCTGGAGTTGAATCTGGGGTCTCGGTCTGAGACAATGGACGCTGGGACTCCATGTCGCGTCACTATTTCCTTAAGGTAAATGTCCACCAGTCTATCGACTGTGTATCTCTCATTGATAGGAATGAAATGAGCTGACTTTGTCAGTCGGTCTATAATTACCCATATGGCGTCATGATTAGCTTTCGTCCTTGGCAAGCCTACAACAAAATCCATCGCTATATGTTCCCATTTCCATTCGGGAATCTCCAGGGGTCGTAAAAGTCCACTGGGTCTCTGGTGCCCTGCCTTTACTCTTTGGCAAGTCAAACATTTGCTTACCCATTCTGCTACATCCCTCTTCATGTTGGGCCACCAGTAATATTCCTTCAAATCCCTATACATCTTGGTGCTTCCCGGGTGAATGGAATACCTTGAACTATGGCTTTCATCCAAAACCTCGGCTTTAAGTTCTTGAATATTTGGAACCCAAATCCTGTAGGAATACCTCATTATCCCCTTATTGTCTTTATCAGTATGGATCTCTTCTCCAGTCATTGACTCTCTGCTCTCATTCATCATTTTTTCTTGGCATAATCTAATCTTTTCCAATAACTCTGGCTGCATTGATATCTCAAACAGCTTTTCAGTTCTGGTTTCGGTTACCTTTACTTCTATTTCCATTCTTTCGAAATCCCTTATCAATTCTTCCGAAGTCGTTATCATTCTGAGTCTTTCCTTTCTACTAAGGGCATCAGCCACCACGTTGGCTTTCCCCGGGTGACAGAGAATCTCACAATCATAGTCCTTGATTAGCTCTAACCATCTCCTCTGGCGCATGTTGAGCTCTTTCTGCGTAAATATGTACTTGAGGCTCTTATGGTCTGTGAAAATCTCGCACTTCTCTCCATACAAGTAGTGCCTCCAAATTTTTAGGGCAAAAATTATTGCTGCGAGCTCAAGGTCATGAGTAGGATATCTAATCTCGTATTCCTTCAGTTGTCTCGATGCATACGCAATCACTTTACCGTGCTGCATAAGCACACACCCTAATCCTTTGTGCGACGCGTCATTATATATCACAAAATCTCCTTTTCCGTCTAGCAATGCCAACACCGGGGCCGTTACCAACGTTTTCTTTAATTCCTGAAAACTGTTCTCGCATTTCTCCGTCCATTCAAACTTCTCTATCTTACGAGTAAGTCGTGTCAAAGGGGCTGCGATCTTCGCAAAGTCCTGTACAAATCTACGATAGTAGCCGGCCAATCCTATGAAACTCCTTACCTCTGTGGGTGTGGTTGGCCTTTCCCAATTTGAGACCAACTCTATCTTGGAGGGGTCGACCAATACTCATTCTTTTTTGATCACATGTCCTAAAAACTGTACTTCATTCCGCCAGAATTCACACTTCGAGAATTTGGCATATAACTGTTCCTCTCTGAGTATTCCTAGAGCTATCCTCAAATGCTCTGTATTCTCTGCCTCAATCCTTGAGTAGATCAAAATATCATCGATAAAAACTATCACACACTTGTCCAAGTACTTCTTAAATACTCTATTCATTAAATCCATGAAAGCCGCTGGGGCGTTGGTTAATCCAAAGGACATTACCAAGAACTCATAATGCCCATACCTGGTTCGGAACGCTGTCTTGGAAATATCTTCGGGTTTAATCTTTAGTTGGTGATATCCAGTTCTCAGGTCAATCTTGGAAAAATAAACAGCATACTTAAGCTGGTCGAACAGATCGTCTATTCTAGGTAATGGGTACCTGTTCTTTATGGTTAGCTTGTTCAACTCTCGATAGTCGATGCACAGCCTCATGCTCCCATCTTTCTTCTTAACAAATAAAACTGGTGCTCCCACGGAGACACACTGGGTCTTATCATACCCTTATCCAAGAGTACCTGCAATTGGATAGCTAATTCCTTCATTTCGAACGGGGCTAACCGGTAAGGTGCTTTTGAAACTGGCACCGTCCCTGGGGCTAACTCAATAGCAAATTCAATCACTCTATCGGGTGGTAATCCCGGAAGGTCTTGTGGGAATACGTCTTCAAATTCGTTGACTACCGGAATATCTTGTAAGTTGGGCACCTCCTTCTGCGTGTCCACCACATAGGCTAGGTAGGCCTCATTTCCTTTTCGTAGCATCCTTCTGGCCTGGGCCATAGTCAAAAATTTATGCGTCTGCCTCTTTCCTCTAAATATAACTTTTTTCTTTCCTGGGATATTTAACTTAACTTTCTTCCCCTTACAGTCTATCTAAGCATCATTGCTAGATAGTCAGTCCATTTCCAAAATTACATCAAACTCCCCTAATTTAAAAGGGATCAGATCAACACTAAAAGATTGTTCCCCTATGTCTATCTCACAGGCGGGGTGAATCTGGTTAACAGGAATAATTTCATGATTGGCTATTTCTACTTGTAAGGGTTCTATCAAGGGTTCAGCCTTAAGTTTTAACTTACGCGCAAGGTCCTTTGATATAAAAGATTTAGTTGCTCCCGAATCAAATAAAACATTTGCACTGACTGAATTTAGAGAAAGGGTACCTGCTATCACATCTGAGTCTTTCATAGCATCCTGGACTGTCATGTTGAAAGTCCTCGCAGTAGGTGGCTTATTAGAGGCAGCTCTGCTGGCTCCTGAAGCTGCTGGTTTCTTCATTGGGCATTCCCTCTTCCAATGACCCGGGCGTCCACACTGATGACAAGTGGTGGTTGTAATGACGGCAGGGGCCGGCGAAGGGCATTTGTGAGAATAGTGGCCCACTTGCCCACACTTAAAGCAGGTTACTGGCTTTCCCTTACATTCCCTAGAATGCATTCTTCCACAAGTGTTACAGGCTGGCAATGGGGGTCGAGACTGGTTGGAATAGGACATTTTTGACTTCTGGCCGCTCTGGCTCATATTCACACTCATTGGCCGCTTAAACCCAGTATTCTTTCCTGGTAGGGACACTGCTCCTCGATTAAATCTAGTTGGGAAGCTGCTTCCTGCAGAACCTCCACCCATGCTCATACTTTTCCTCTTTATTCCCTTCTTCTCTCTTTCTTTCTGCATCTGTTCACTTCCGGCTTCTACAATTGTTGCCTTTTGCACCAGAGTGGCATAATCTGTAAGCTCAAGGATTGCCACCCTATTCTGAATCCACGGTTTTAGTCCCTGCTGAAACCTCCTAGCTTTCTTTTCCTCGGTGCTCACAAACTCCGGCACAAACCTTGATAACTCAGTAAATTTCGCTTCGTACTCTGCTACCGATAAGTTATTCTGCTTTAGCTCCAAGAACTTGAGCTCCATATGGTTTTCCATAAACCTCGGGAAATATTTTCCCAAAAACAACTGACTGAATCTTTCCCAGGTTACAATAGCATCTGTCTCCATGTTTTTCTTGGCCTCCCACCAGTAGTTGGCCTCTCCTTTCAGAAGGTAGGTAGCAAATACAGTCTTTTGTGCCTCATCGGTACTCAGAATCTCAAAGGATTTCTCCATTTCCTTTAACCAGGCCCTTGCCTCAACTGGGTCGGCTGATCCGTGGAACTCAGGGGGCTTAAGGGACTTAAAAGCCCTGAAAGAGTTTGCCACAGTATTGTTATTTCCTTGAAGGGGTGGGTTGGGTTGACGTTCCAAGTTCTGCCTTAGTAGTTGCATGAACTGGCCCATGGGATCCATGCCTGGGTTTGGTATTGGTTGCTCAACCTCAGTTTCTCCTTCCTCAGCCTCTATCTCAAATCCCTCAACATCATATGTTTCCTCTTCCTCTTCATACAGGGAGTCATCCTATTCCACATAATCCTCATCTTACTCTTCACTGTGTTCCTGGTTCCTATCATCCTGGTTATGGCTTCCCTAGTCCTCAGATCCAGGGTTCGCCCTAGTTCCAATCTTTCTTGGCGGCATGTTACTGATAAAAAAAATTATTGGGAAATTCAACGTTAGGTCACAATCATACACAACATTGTGCCTTGCACAATTCTATAATGGGGAGAATGTATCTCGCAATTTTATTATTTTATGACAGTTCTAATAAGAAGTACAGTAATAATAATGATAAAAACAGTGATCTCGTCACTAAGGAACTGAACTGAAAGGAGACAAATATATACATAATGCGAGAAATACATAGTTTGATCTGGTCAAAAGTACAACAGTGCTACAGCCATCTGTCCCAAAAGTGATACACAAGAGTCTATCTGTCTAGTCAGAAAAAGGGATGCTATATACAAGTCAACTATCCCGGAAAATTGGCTCTTACTAAGGCCTCGACTAACTAGACAACTAGACTATCCCATCGTCAGTCCTGAATCACACACCGGAGCGGGTCAGCTCCCATACCCTTTCCATCGCACGACGGAAGATATAGTCGGCCTGCCGCCTGGAGATCCTACCATGCCTGTCCCCCTGGAGCGATCTGAGTCTCGCTCGGGACGTGAGCTCTATCCCCGTCAGCTCCCTCCTCAAGGATCGGGGTATAGCAGCCCTAGTCTCATAAGCTCGGGTACGCCTACCCACCCTCTCCGCATCCAACTCCCTCCTGACCTCATCCAGCCGGGCCTCAGCAACGGCCACACGGGTCCTCAGTACATCCTGAACATAGTCGTGGGCTAACAAAGACTGCCTATGGGCAGGGTCGAGAGGTGGTGAATCCGGAGCCGCTGGGGGTGCCTCCTCGGTCTACCTAGGCTCGGAAGTATGGGTCTCTGAGCTGTCATCATAGGGGCTCCAAGATAGTGGTGGAGGGGTAGGAGCTCTGACCACCGGGAGTGTGGGTAAAGGGGTACCAGTGTACACTACCATAGGTCTGACACGCTCCTCAGCTACTGGGACCTCATCCGGGTCCTCCTCATTTGAAATAGTAATGACCTCTGTCTCTAACTCCTCTGAGGGGTCCTCCTCATCCTCCTCCATCTCAGGCTCCTCCTGATCCTCGACATCTAGCAGTGCCTCATCATGCTCACGCTCGAACATCTCAGGGTCCTCTATCTCATGCGCCTACACATTAAACGAGCTAAGTTACTATCATGATACTTATAAGGGTTCCCGTAAGGGTTTTAACTGTCAGCGCTACTTTAAGTAGTCCGACCATGAACTTGGCAAGAGTTCTTATTATCTTTGTGAGTTTGTTATTATATCGTCGCATCATCTCTGAGGTTTATAACGCTTGGCTCTGATACCATTTCTGTAACACCCCCAGATCCGGGGTCGGGAATCCGGGTTGTCACTGTCTTTCTTTCCACAATATCACTTCACTTAATTAATAATAAATAACCTTACGCTATGACCCCACACTAACACACACCACAACCCGTTATAGTCTCAGAGATGAAATTGAAATAAGTACAAGTCTTTGAATCTACAGTTTAAAAGTTATTACAACCCAAAATGATTACTTGATAAATTTACAGTTAATTGCCATTATCTGCCACAAGTTATAATTATACAATATTTGGTTCCCAAAAGTAGAATGTCTGATCTACAGATAGATCTACCTCTGCAGCTATAGCAGCTACGATCTCAACGGGAAGGCGCGGGGCGCTTCCCACGCTCTTGCGCTGGGTCTGCTTGAGCCTGGCCATCTTTCCTAACTGTTGTTGTGTGATGAAGAAATGAAGCAAGAGTGAGCATTACAGCTCGCAAGATAATATATAGTGTTAACAATAATACAAGTATCTGAATGGATACTTACTAGAATCCTTTATCATGTGTAAGGTAATTACTTACTGGATATAAGTTTAAAAGAAGATGAAGTTACCAATTACCTCACTATACTTATACCATTTTTAGAAATCTACTTGAAATACTATTGTTCAAAGTATAATAAGATTCAAGAGGTCATCCCATAGATGAGACCATAAATTAAAACTTGAATATATTAAATCTTTGAAATATTTTTAAAAGAAATAAAGTTACGAGATACTTCATTCAATGGAAATACCAATAAAACTGTTTGACCCTGTCAATGCTTCGGCAACCACCCATTCGTAGCCTTTCGATCGAAATGCTACGGGTAGTGTTGCAGAATTATCCAACTGGATGATGAACTCATTATGGGAGTTTGTCGTGCCAGGAAGACCACTTACGATGATCAGTCGCAGTAGTACAACCCCACCATTTTCTACATGTAGAGGAGAACCTGTCGGATTTACTTGTCAACCGAATACTGGACTCCTAAGGAATGGACCGTCTTAGCGGAACTTCCAGGCCATTTTGGGCCAATATAATAAGGCTGGGCCGGCGCCACTCGACCACTTACGCCACTCCTAGTTCAGATGAAATCCATGACTCTGAAACGTAAAGCTCGTCCCCCCTTTCCCCAAGTAGAAACTTGTTGATACGGCTCCACCAAGAAGTCGTATCTAGTTGGAAAGGAAAACTCACCGATATTTCCCAGGCGATGCCTGTTAATGGATTAACTTGTTCCAAGAATTTTACTTCCCGAGTGTTGGGTAAGTAATCAAAATTCTTTTATCAAGACAGCAACCTTGTTGCGAATATAAAACACACCAGAGAGCCGGATCCCTCAGGTTTTGAGCGAATATTTAAATCCCCTTCGAAAGGAGGATCTTAAATATAAAAATGAGTTTGGGGATTCGCTCTTACTTTTAAAAATCATTTTGAAGACTCGCAAAACATATTTAAGAATGTTCGGAGTGATGCTGATTTAATAAAATAAATCAGTCCCAATATATAAAAAAAATATCTGAATATTATTATTTAAATAATATTCCCATAATGAATAATCTTTATAAAAATAATTGAAGTAGATGTTGTAAAACTTATACTTGAAATGACTATTAAATAACCAAAGATATACTTATACGAAAGTAATATCTTTATTTGAATAATCAAAAGTAAGTTTGATTACCGACACATTATTCTTTAATAAAATAAAGAATATTAATTAGTAAATAACTCGGAGTCATAAGCCCTCGAATGAATATTCAAAATAATATTCATTAATAAAATAAACGGAGTCATAAGCCCTCGAATGAATATTCAAAATAATATTCAATAAATAAAATAAGCGGAGTCATATGTCCTCGAATGAATATTCAAAATAATATTCATTAATAAAATAAAGTTATCGAATAAACCTTATTTGATTCATAGTTTTAAAAACTATTCATATATATATATATATATATTATACTCGGGAGCCTCGACTCCCGGTTTTAGAAAAAGTTCACCTTTTGATCCCCTATATTAATGGTATACGCAAAAACCGCTTATCTCTAGCATAGGTATTATGCAACTAATAAGCATTTGAACCAAAAGATATATAATTCAAGAATATGAAACAGGCATGCATATATACCATATCACATGCTACAATATATCGCAAGAATTCGCTAATAACAAATATGCATTTATCGCAAGATCATGCATAAACACATGTACATCACAACAACAGTTATACGGGTAGAAAACTTGCCTGAGCGACTGAGGGTTATTAATGGCTTGGGACGAGTCTGGTAACCTATAAACAACATGTGAGTTGGAATTAAACCAAAGTCACTTGTAAATCTATACTTTAACCAAATTAGACTCTAACGCTCGCTTTGCGCTTACTGATTCTCTTAAGTCACTCGAGTACCCTCGGCTCCACCATTTTTAATAATTTAACCATTACGAGTTTTAAGGCGATTCCTTCGTGAGTGTCTTACCAACTGCCTAACACACTTAACATAATTGTTTCATACACTAATTAACCCTTTTTAGGTCTTTAACCTATGTTTCAAAGTAAGGCGAGGTGTAATGTTTCGTTCGCGAAACGTCGTTACTTAAAACGGCCGTTTCTCCTAAACCGTACATCGGAATCAAACGAACCACATATCAAAACGAAGCTCGTAACATGAACTATCTAAAAATGGCATTGGTCAAAGCCTATCAGGGAGTTCTCGGGTCCTAATGTTATGAACAAAAGCAGTCTAAAGTAAATCGGACATTACGACGGCTATGTTTACGCGATTTCCCAATTTTATACCATTCCAATTCAATCACCAAACAACCCCAATCCATTCATACAACCAAAGTCCATCCATATCACACTACAACAGCCCCAATCAACTCAATATTAACAATTATACTTATTCTTAAACTTGAATTTAAACTATACTTAAATCCTTTAACCAAACCATAAGATTTCAACATTCAATTCACCACCATTCCAACCCAAACTCTAAACAAACAAGCTTCAAGCTACTCTTTACCATAACTATCAAAATCATCCTAATATACAAAGTAAAGCTAGGGTTTGGAGATGATATACCTTCCTTGAAGTGATGTGAGTAGCTAGGAAGCCTTAAGAAGCCTTGAGATGTCTTAGAGATGCTTGGATCTTAAAGGAAAAACAAGAAAAATCAAGTTAAAAACCTTGAAATCGCTATTTATTGTCTTCTTCATTGATTTCTTGGAGAAGATTAAGAATGAATTAGAGGCTTAAACTCATAAGATAGCCATAACTATGCATAAGGAGTACTAGAGAATTATCTTACCAATTTAGGAAGCTTGGAACTTTGATTTTGAAAATTCTTCTCTTTGAAAATGGAAAAAGCCGAGAGCAAGCTTCTTGGTGAAGAGAAATAAAATGATTTTTGTGTTTGCTTTGTTTTGTTTTGGTTGGTTGATTTTCTTTTGATTAGTTTTGGTTAATTACCTTATTAACCTTGTCTTTGTGTGGTTATAAAGCAACCACATCTCCTTCCCCTTATGTCATGCTTATGATGTCATCTTCCCTTACTTGCCCCCTTCTTATTGGTTGGATGACCTCATCATCCCTAACCTCCTTGATTAACTCCCTAATTGTTTGCCTAATAACCGCTGATCTGTTATACGGTTCGCTTAACTTTCGTTCCCGTTTCTCGTTTGAGGGATCATACCCGGGATCTTATTACTTGGGTTTCCTTAACCTTTCTCAATACATTATATTCCTTTTATGATCCTCTCTTATAATCCTTTAATTTAAATCCTTTATATCCTATTACCTTATACTCAATTCCTTCCGTATCTAGTGGATTTCCGGGAAAAATCAAAGTGTTCAGAATTGGATTCTGACGATCTTTACATACACTTATATACCATATAGAGTACTAATAAAATCTCAGAATATCCAAAACAGAACCCCTACATAGTGTGGCATGAAAAGTTTTCTCATTCAGCAAAAACACTATTCATAAGGGTTACAAAAAGTTCAAAATTTTGGGGGTTATTACAATAACTCATCCAAAAACATATCTTGAAGCTCTTTAATTACTATAAAATCTAGACATCACGCTTTAGTAGTAAATCCATTCCTTAGAATAATATCAATTCCTATTATCTTCCAGGATATCAATTCTACACAACTTATTGTCAGGAATCTCAATTTCACCATTGATACTTACTTATTTAACAACTACACGTTCTTGACTTGTTAGTCCTTCAATCACAATCTTATCAACTCAACAGGGTAATTCATTTTATCAACAAAACCTTGAGAGATAAACAATTAAGTTTCTCTCACATCTTTTAATACTTTAACGCTTAACGTATTCACCATTATCATTCACGTCACCGCATACGTATTCTGAATAACCTATTTCACAGACAATTCATAAACTATCGTTCTTGGATACGTATTCCTTATTGGAGTAGATTCCCTTGACTTTTAGTGGACCCTTCATTGGGGCTAGTGATTTGCAATCTTCGACATGTACCCGTGTTTCCTATCCATGCATAAGAGGTAGATAAAACTTCATCCACTTGATTCAGGATACGTTGATTTCTACTTAAAACCTCTTGCAAAGAACAACAGTACAACGAGACGACTAGAAGGATTCAAAGTCCAACAAAATAGAGTTGAAAAGAAAGGAGAAACAGAGATTTGAATATGAATGAGACAACCACATTGGTACTTAAGATGACCAGTCTTTCATACCATATGGCATACAGCACATGATTAGGTGGCGTCCCACCCGACTCTTCGTCATTCTAACAAAGTGTCTCACCATAACACTGTTTGTCCCAATCAGAAAGCAAAACTTGAGGGAAGCAAATAAATTTGAAAGGAATGGAATATCTTCCTTTTTTTTGATATCATCATAAAGAATTAAGAAAAGAAGTGCATACATTTTTGTTTTAGGAATTAAAAAGGAATATACGCGGTGATATTGAAGACAAGAACGATACCACTGGTTACCATCCACATTTCATTTGTATTCATCTTTCGAGCTCATTCGATCATATCCCAATTGCGTCATATAACAACTTTAGAAAGTCCGCTGAAATGTCTTCGCAACCAAGCATTATAACGAATTCTTACTTGCTAAGTTTTGCGTCTTTAACCTCGCACTTAAACGTATAATACCTTAACAATTCGATTATAATGGTGTTCCTACCTGATAACTTCGAGATTCCTCTTTTAATTTAGAATAACCACGTACCATTCGACATAACGATCCTTTTGTTAGTAATACTCTGCTTTTAGAGAGGTCTGGAAATTTTTCCAATCTTCTTCGATCACGCTCCGGCTTCTGTTGAATCAATGAATTCTTCGAACTCTGATAGTCCAAGTAATTGAATGTATAGTTACTCCGTACGCTGATTATGTTGTAAATTTTATCAAACAATACTTGCACTTTATTGTTAGGAATAATCAACTTCTTCATAATCATAGGTTACTTCGTTCTTGAAATTAACAATACTAAGTTTGAAACGGCATCCTTCCAGGTATTCCAGGCTTTCCAACAAACAAGAAACTCAAGTAGTAACTTGACAACCAATGTTTAAAAATCATTTTATTCGGAAAGGCTTTTAGAAATTTGTAAAGGAAAATCTTTTTCGAAAACTTGTTTAAAAAGTTTGGAAAATCACAAATCTGGTTGTCCTTACTATATGAGTTGGTTGTTGTCCTTCCGACCTATAACAAGGTACCAAGTTAAAGAAACGATCACTTAAAGATCCATTTACTTCAATCTACCCTCTCTTCTTTATTGGGTCTATTTGCCTTCCTTAATCGATGAAAACTTCAGTTGTCGTTGCATGCTATCCCATTCATAGCTTCACATCAAGACTTTCATACTGGTAATACTCCCATTAACAACTTTGCAACCATTAAGTGGAACAGACTGTCCAATAGTCAACAAGTCGGCTAATGTCACATCATCTTGTTAAAATATATATCACATAATCATAACATCATTATCTAGCTTTAAGAAATCTCCAGATCCATAATCTCCTCTAACTCTCTTTTCAATACTTATCTAATCCATTCCGCAAGCTAGTCATGGGTGGCCTAATCACTAATGGCTTCTTTTAATCTGGTAACAGTTATCCTCTGAAACACTTAAATCTCCTCTCTAAACTTCATCTCACCTTTATTTATATCTCAAGCACCCACCATTTACTGTAGCTCTCGAATCCATCCTCGTAGGTACAATCGCGTCATAGGACAAGTTCTCAACTGGGGGTATAGAACAGGATATAGGGTAAACTAAAGAGATACACTCACAGCCGAATGTCCAGTAAGGCAAGAATAAACAGATGGAGGTTCTTGAATTGGTAGTCTCATATCAAAAGGTGGAAAAGTAGCGTAAAATAGCTTGAAGAAGTGCAATCGTTATAACAGAAGGTAGTACCATTAATACTGGTGGAGGAACAAGGTACAAATCCAATCTGAAAGAAGATGACGATCCTCAAACGGAAAGCTCCAAATGATCAAATGATACCGGGAAATCAAGATCCGCCATTGCCGTTGTCTGGAAATCACGTCGCAAGCTGAGAATCCCGAATCACAATACGAATTATGCCGGAAACCTACTATACCATCGCAATCAACCTCACAACATCTTATCTTTCTATTTCCTATTCCTAATCCTAACCCTCTACCCAATCCCGCCAATCTAGGCTTGTTTCAGTGACTTATAACTTGTAGCTCTGATACCAACCTGTGGCGCCCTCCAAACCCGGGTCAGAAGTTTGGGGTCCACAACACATTCATAATATATAAACCTGTACATAAAATATTAATTGTAATGACCCTGTTTCACATAACCACGAATCGCAACAGGTTAAAGTATGAGGACAAGCCACAACCTTAATTATTACATCGTACCAAATCCCAACTAATTTAACTTACAATTGATAATAAAATCATTCTTACAATCTAAATATCTCTTTACCGCGTGAAACTTCTGCTAGCTCGATCCAACTCGGCTGGAACCTTAGCCCGCACTTTGGACTGAGGAACTCCACTATCATCCATATTCTTTTCAACTATAAAACATATAAAAGAGTCGCAAGGGTGAGCTAAGTAGCTCAGCAAGTCATAATAACGATAACTGAGGTTAAACAATGATCAAGTGAGATGATTCAGATGAATCAAGTTTCTTTTTAACTAATCATTAGAATTGGATATTCATTTTAAGCTTTAAAAACCAAGGTTAGGCTGCTGATCAGTCACGCACTAACCCCGAGCAAGCACACAGCACTGCTCTAATTACTGGATCCAAGGCACACATTGGCCTAACTTGACCATTAGTATGGTCTGACCACGAATCTGGTCCACATATATAAAAACTATCCAATTCTAAAACAGTTCAATACGATAAACAATATAATTCGATAACACGAGATCATAATCAATGAGGAATAAACATTTGAATAAAACATAAGGAAACTCATGGATATCACAAGGGTATACCAAGGTATGTACAAGAAACAGTTTTCAGTCTGTAAAATGATCAGGTATTGGACGAATACTGATTTTTCAAGGTATAGTTCTTTGATGTTATAAAGAATGGTTAAGATATAGAAATTTCTGTATTTTCACACAATTTTGTTCCAGTGTTTGGTGTTTGGTGGCTATACATTTGGGGAGTAGTATCATATTTCTGTGATTTGGTATCTGAGGTTCAACAAAGGATGGTTTACAAAGAACAAGGCTTACGGCTCAAGATCAAGAAAATTCAGGGTTCAAGGGTAAATAATTTAAAGCACATGCAATATAAAACAAGAGTTATTTTGAATACTAACGACATGTTATGAAACAGTTCGAAAATATTTGCGATGTATTTTGAAGAAAAGTTCTGAAATACTTGCCTTACAAGGCTTTACAACTATTACTGATCAACTCTGAGCCGACTTTGTTGCTCAGGCTCTAACGTCCAACCACTAGATCCCATTGGATTCGACTTCGACACTCAGGTCTTTCTGTGGAAACTCTACTGAGCTCGTCGACTGACCACTATGTTATCTTTAGTCCATCGTCCACTTTCAGGTTCCCGACTATAACCTACAGGGTCGAAATACCCTACGTTAGACGTCTAGGTATGCTTGACATATCCTCGATACTAATTCTTACCCAAACGATATTTAAATCCGACTCGTAACACATACAGTATTGCAATACAGGCAACAGTTAGGGTTCACGTTCTCGAAAATCGATTCGGTGTTTGTTTTCAGAATGTACGTATACATGTTATCGTATGAAATTAGGGTTATTGGTTTTGGCAAAACGTTCCACTACAATGTACAATTTAGGTTTTGTATAAAACTTACGTTTATGTATATACTTATACTCGCTCGACGTCCCGATAATCCCCGGGTACATTCCCGTATTTTCGTAGTTCGATTTCCCGAAAATCGGGAAGCGTTCCCTTTGTTTATCGGACTACCCGTCGAAACATCATCGACGTTAATAACAACAAATCACAACCTAGTCACCACAACCAATATTCATAAATTCCCAAGCACCAATTTAATACTATTATTAATTATCATTCGCACTTTTCATTTAATTCACATTTTATTTTCATTACTAGTTTAGGGCTCAGAATATGATCATCACAATCCACCGTCGGCTCGCCGAGGCTCATCGCCGACGGCGGCGAAAATTCGCGGGTGCCCGTGTTCGTCGGGTTTCCATCACAAATTTCCACCGATTATTATTAATTCCCGCTCGAAATTATTTATTATTTCACGAATGTTACTCAGTCAATTCCTGCAAAACAAAATAATAAAACTTAAATCGATCAGAACAACACAGTAGCACAGCCAAGCACTGGATTATCACAGACAGACACACAAGAACACGCGCCGGTCACCACAACATCACACAAAACGCACACACACAACCCGCATAAACACATACACAATTGTACACATTAACACGGATATATACAGGGATAAACAAGTTCATAACAGCACAACATGGAGCCAAGGTAACCAAACACCAGCCGGCCGGAACTCACCGCAACAACGCGGCAGCAGCGGCGGCGTCTCACCGGAAAAGAACAGCGACGGGGAAAGAAGATACAAACGAGGATAGAAGGGAAATAGGAGAAGGTGGCTCACCGAAAACGCATGGTGAAGCAACAGAAAAACAGGGGAAGAGATAGAGAGCAAGGAAGGAGATTGAGAGAGATAGGAAAATAGATTGATGTTAAGGTCTCCCCCAAATAAAAAAATAAAAAAAAATAAAACCTAACCAACTGTGCTGATGTCAGGTATCAAGTATTAAAGGACACGCAGCAAAAATAAGAACCCAGCACGTGTCTTGCAAGCATAAATCCGTCCCGAAATTCGTAATTTAACGAAGCAAGGTGCGCGTGAAAATACGTCGAAAAATTCCCGAAACTCCCTTTAAAATTCCCGAAATATTTTTAAAATTTTATAAATATCCTGAAATTAATAAAATAAGGTTTTCATAATTTTTAAAGCATTTTTTTTAAAACGCAACTCGTACCCGCATTTCACGATTAACGAACCGAGCTGTTCTTAAAACAAATTCTAAAAATCGCGAAAATAGTCTTAAAATATTAGAAATATCCTGAAGTAAATGAAAATGCAATCTTCGTAATTTTAAAATAATTTTTAAAGTACACTTTATACCTGCTTTTAACAAATAACCGAAACAACGTGCGGGTGAAATTAATCCCAAAAATTTCCAAAATAATTTTAAAATTCTCAGAATATTCTAAACTTTAAATAAATATAAGTTTCATAATTTTTAAAGATTTCCTGAATTAAATATAAGTTTTACAAATAAATACAATCAGAAAATTATACAGGGTTAAATAATTGATGAAATAATGATTTTTCAATTTTATAAAATCCCAAAAATAAATATTGTCATTATAAAAGCGTAAAAACAATTTTAAAGATAGTTCCAGTATTTATGCAAATAAATTTGCAATAATCCACTTTTGAAAGTGAAAAAAATTCAATACTATCCCATAATTAATCGCGCGGACAACCCGGTGCACTATAAATCACATATTTAAATAACTCAAATATACACGAGTCGTTATAGCAACCCAGCCTCTCACTCAAGACACTCTCCTCTCTCAAACCTAAGAGTGACTGTACAACCACTAAATCTTCTGCACTTGAAATAATTGAAGTTTGATGCTGTGCAGAGATACTCGACGGATGAGTGATATCCATCGAGTGAGTGGTAATGTTATCCGACGGATAACTGTTGTTAGGCTTATCCGTCGGGATACAATCAATATTCGACGGATGAGCAATATCCGTTGAGAGAGTAGAAATGAATGAGTTGGGAAGAGAAACTATTGTTGACTCTGTGCTGATTGAAGATATTTTGGGCACAGATGTCACACTAGTTTCTAAAAGAATTGGCAAGTGAGCCAACAAATCATCTAAAAGATGATGCTCACTTGCACTAGATTTTGGCTTCCCCAACAGAGTTAAAGAAGGGGAATTAGGAATTGATGTCGTATCCACATCCAGAGAGTTTGTTAGTGAGTATGGTGTATGAGGTGCTTCTATAACTAGAGATTTTGGCTGTGACTCCATATTTATTGGAGCCACATCAAACTGAACTTGAGAAGGTGCAGTGACTGTGTCTTTAGCACCAGTTTGCACTGTGTGTACCTTATGCATCCCCAGAGGTTTTAGATTTCTTCTTTCTTGTATAAGTTTGGGGTGAGCTTGTGTCCCTAACCCTCTTGGCCTGTGCTCTTGGCTGAGAGCTTTGTTCAATAACCACATCCTTTTGGGAGGATGCAGCTAGAAGTGAGCTTTTGTCCTTTTTAAGCATTGCAGTTTGTTGGGAAACGGCAGTGTGGCTAGGCTGGGATTCACTCAACTCTCCAACCTTATTCTTGGGGTTTCTTTGATGTTCACCCCTTCCCTCACCTGACTTTCTCTCCTTCACACTCCCCTCTTTTGCTTTTGTGGATTTTTCAACTGGCATCTTTTGAGAGATACCAGAGGGGGTTGTCTTTGATTTAGATTTGGAAATTGTAGTAGGTTTGGCAGCTTTGGTAGGCAACTGTTTGGTCATTGGTACAGTTGCCATAGCTACTCCTGAATTCAAAGAAATTGTGGAGGTTGGAATAGTTGTAGGGATGGATGAACTTACCTCACTTACCTGAGGTGCCTGCATTACAGGAAAGTAGAACATTGGCACATCCTTGTGATGATTGGCCCTGTTCAAATCTGCAATGAGTCTTCTCTCTTGAACCCAACAATCCAATTTGTTGTTAGGGTTCTCAAGCACAATCTCTTCACAGAGGTGGTTAGCCAATAACATGAAAAATCTAGCATAATACACATATTTGCCTCTTTTAGCTAATTTACCCAATTTAAAACCTAACTCAAACAGGACAAGGTCACTAAAATTGTAAAATTTATCTGTAACTAGCATGTAAAGCATGGAAATATTCACTGAACCAAAATTACTGATTTTTCCAGAGAAAACCTTAGTAACTACATCACACATGAAACTCCACTCCTTCCTAAGACCCATTCTCCTAATATCACTCAGTTTAGAAGTAGGAAGTGCATAATGCGTGGAATTAAGCATATTGATAATATCAGTGTCATTGTGTGGTGAAGTCACATTGTTATCAGGAATTTTGAAACATGCTTTTATCACATCACTATTGATACAGAATTCTTTACCTTTGATGGTTAGAGTGATGGTCTTATCAGTAGAGTTGTAGATAGCAGTGGTCCACATCTCTTCAATAACTTCGCAGAAGATTGTGGGTGATTTCAGCATGGCATAATTGAGCTTGCAATTCTTCACAAAGTCCATCATCTTGTGGTAGTCCTCTGATTGTTGAATACCCTTATTGACTAATGCAGTGAAATTGTTCTTCTCATAAATGAACCCAGTTTGAGACATAATCTTTACTACAGGTGCCATTGTTAGAGAATGAAAGCTTAAAGAGAATGAGAGTAAGTGCTTGAGAGAGAATGAAATAAGAGCAGTTGAATTTGAGAATGATAAAAGAAAAACAATTGCAATGAAATAAGCTTTTATTCTATCTCAAAAATAACTGATAAAAATAATAAAGTAAAATAAAGTAACCAATAGAAATTGCCTAAAATAGCCGTTTTAAAAATAAACTGTAATAATTCCACCCATTATCCGTCGTGTAATGCTTACAAACTGTAAGTATACTCGATGGATAATGTACAGGGAATTAACGGCTGAGATTAAGACAATTCGACGGATGAGGATAAACTGTTATCCGTCGAGACATAAAATATTCCAGAAAAAAATTGATTTTTATTAACAAATAGTATATCGACGGATGACTAAACTCGATGAATAAGGGTCATCCGTCGAGATGTAAATTTTGACTTAGCCAAAATTTCATCCAACACTGAAAAATCAATTAAATTTCTGGCTGCATAACAACTTGCAAAATAACTCAGATAGATTTAAGAGTATTAAGCATACCTAACTCACTTACCAACCTTGAAAAGGTGGATTCATCAAGTGGCTTGGTAAAGATATTTGCAAGTTGCTTCTCACTTGGAACAAAATGTAGTTCCACAGTACCATTCATTACATGTTCCCTTATGAAATGGTACTTGATATCTATGTGCTTTGTCCTCGAATGCTGCACTGGATTTTCAGTGATGGCAATTACACTTGTGTTATCACAGAAAATTGGAATCCTCTCAACTTGCAAACCATAGTCCAGCAATTGATTTTCATCCATAAAATATGTGCACAGCAACTTCCAGCAGCAATATATTCAGCTTCAGCTGTAGAAGTAGAAACTGAATTTTGCTTTTTACTGAACCAGGACACAAGCTTGTTTCCTAAAAATTGACAGGTTCATGTTGTACTCTTTCTATCAATTCTATAACCTGCATAATCTGCATCTGAATAACCAGTTAGATCAAAACCAGAATCTCTAGGGTACCAAATGCCAAGGTTTGGTGTTCCTTTGAGATATCTGAAAATTCTCTTAATAGCTATCAAGTGAGATTCTCTAGGATCAGCCTGAAATCTAGCACATAAACATGTAGCAAACATTATATCTGGCCTACTAGCTGTTAAGTACAGAAGTGAGCCAACCATGCCTCTATAACTTGAAACATCCACAGACTTTTCAGTAGTGTTTAATTCAAACTTAGTTGTAGTGGCCATGGGAGTTTTTGCAGATGTGCAATCCATTAGATCAAACTTCTTTAAAAGATCAAAAATATATTTAGTTTGACTAATGAATATTCCATCACTAACTTGCTTAACTTGTAAACCAAGAAAGTAAGTTAGTTCTCCCATCTTACTCATTTCATACTTACATTGCATCAATTTGACAAACTTTTTGTAAAGTTTCTCATCTGTAGAGCCAAAAATAATATCATCTACATAAATTTGAACAAGTATACTAGAGCCATTAACATTTCTGAAAAATAAAGTTTTATCTACAGTACCTCTTGTGAAGTGATTTTCCAAAAGGAACTTTGATAAAGTGTCATACCAGTCTCTAGGTGTTTGCTTCAGTCCATAAAGTGCTTTCAGAAGATAATAGACATATTCTGGAAATTTTGGATCTTCAAAACCAGGAGGTTGACTGACATATACTTCTTCCTCCAAATCTCCATTCAGAAAGGCACTTTTGACATCCATTTGATAGACCTTGAAATTGGCATGGGCTGCATCGGCTAAAAAGATTTTGATGGCTTCAAGTCTTGTAACAGGAGCAAATGTTTCATCAAAATCTATTCCTTCTTGCTGACAATAGCCCTTAGCAACCAATCTAGCTTTGTTCCTGACTACTATGCCCTTTTCATCCATCTTGTTTCTGAATACCCACTTGGTGTCTATTGGATTCTTTCCTTTAGGCTTGGGTACCAGCTTCCATACATTATTCCTTTCAAATTGGTTTAGCTCCTCCTGCATAGCTAAAATCCAATCAGGATCCAACAAAGCTTCTTCTACCTTCTTTGGTTCTTCCTTGGAAAGAAAGCTGTTGTATAGACATTCTTCCTGAGTTGCTCTTCTTGTTTGAACTCTAGAAGAAACATCACCAATGATAATCTCAAAGGGGTGATCTTTTGTCCATTTCCTTTGTTGAGGTAGATTAGCTCTAGATGAAGAAACCTCATTGTTGTCTTGATGTGTGATTGAGTTTTGATTGTCAGAAACTCCCCCTGAGTTTGTGGATCTTTAATTTGAGAAAGGGGAACTTTCTATAGGTGATATATCTTGAATTCCTGCTCCTTTTGATAACCCGACGAATGGTGAATTTTGAGTACCAACGGATGAGGCAGGTTGTCTCCCGACGAATAACGCAGATTGACTCCCAACGGATGAAGCATTATGCAACTTAACAAATGTTGAGTTTTGTGCTTCATTGGTAGTAGATTTATCTGCTTTATCCTTAGACACTATTTCTTGATTACTTTCATCATCACTGTCATCACTAACCATCTCCACATTGTCAAATTTGAGGCTCTCATGGTAATCTCCATCTTTCAGCCTTCAATCTTTTTATCATCAAACACAACATGCATAGATTCCACAACAATATTGGTTCTTAGATTGTAGACTCTATATTCTTTACCAACAGTGTAACACCCCCAAATCCGGGGTCGGGGATCCGGGTTGTCACGAGTTCCATTTCCCTTAATAACACCCAATCTTAATAATTAATCAACTATTCTGTACTGTGACCCCACCATAAACACACACACCATGAGTTATAGTCTCAGAGATGAATAACCAAAAATAATCACAAGTCGTTTTATTCCACAATTATATGCCAATACACCTTAAAAGGGTTTCTGAATAAATTTACATTTCTTTGCCATTATTACAATTCATAAATATACATAAATCTGGTTCATCAATAGTTGAAAACCTAGCCTATTGGTAGCTCCTACCTCAGCTACGGCAGCATCAACGCTTGCAGAAAACTGTGGAACATTTTCTAACCGCTTGCGAATTGGAAGCTTGGTCCTGTTCATCTTGTCTAGCTGATGTTGTGTGATGAAAGAAGAAAGCAAGGGTGAGCAACAAGCCCACCAAAATAATATTTATAATGATTTACAATATATGAGCATTTTCATAGTACTCATGAAAGTCTTGGTCAAGAAGAAATGAACCAAGTTTGATATCTTACCGTGACCAAGTCACAAAATATTCAGTATATATGTACATATATACTTTTCACAATCTTTGAAATCCTCTGACATGTATAATATACACAGAGTTCCCGTTTATAACTGTATAAAATATCGTTGCAAGGTGATCTCATATATCTAACCTTGTCTCAACGTTTTTCCAAAAATCTTTGACATGCACAAGATAATCATTTACTAGATATAAGTTTAAAAGATGAAGTTACAAGATACTTCAATATACTTATATCCGAATGCTACTTGAACTACCACCATTCAAGGTATAATGAGCTTTCAACAGATCATCACATAGATGAGACTACAAGACAAGATTTGAATAGATTAAATCTTTGAAGTATTATTGAATGAAATGAAGTTATGATATACTTCATTAAGTCCCGATATATATATATCCACATATATATCTCTTTATACATTTCCTGAAAACCTCTGTCATGTAAAGTATGAACAGAGTTTGTAACATCCAATGAATTTGGAAAGAAAAGAATTTTGGCATAAACCCGATATCTTGTTGATCAGGCAAAGATACCAATAAGTAACCTTTTCTACTGTAGATGGATGAATTCCTCGCCGGTCATCACTCTGGCCACATTCGGACCTCGCGTTAGACCGTTACCCGGCCACTCACGCGTGGATGGACTGTCACCCAGCCTCTTACACCTACATAGACCGTACCCCGGCCTGTCGCTTATGCCGACTCAATCAGATGGACTTACTTCCCGAACATTGGGCAAGTAATCAAATTGTTGTCTCAAGACAGCAACCACGTTGCGAATATAAAATACACCACAGAGCCGGATCCCTCAGGTTTTGAGCGAGTATTTAAATCCCCTTGGAAGGAAGATCTTAAATATAAAAATGAGTTTTGGGATCCGCTCTAACCTTTAAAAATCATTTTGAAGACTCGAAAACATTTTTAAGAATGTTTGGAGTACTGCTGATTTATTAAAATAAATCAGTCCCGATATATTAGAAATATCTGAATATTATTATTTAAATAATATTCCCATAAGGATAATCCTTATAAAAATAATTGAAGTAAAAGTTTCAAAACTCATACTTGAATGAATATTAATAACCAAAGATATACTTATACGAAAGTACGATCTTTATTTGAATAATCGAAAATAAGTTAGATTATCGAAACATTATTCTTTAATAAAATAAAGAATATTATTTAATAAATAAGCGGAGTCATAAGTCCTCAAATGAATATTTAAAATAATATTCATTAAATAAAATAAACGGAGTCTTAAATCCTCGAATGAATATTCATAATAATACTCATTAAATAAAATAAACCGAGTCATAAGTCCTCGAATGAATATTCAAAGTAATATTCATTAAATATAATAAAGTTATCGAATAAAACTTATTCGATTAATAGTTTGAAAACTACATTAATATATATATATATAAATATATATATATATATATATATATATAATATACTCGGGAACATCGACTCCCGGTTTTAGCAAATGTTCACATTTGGGTCCCCTATACTAAGGGTATACGCAACTACTGCTTATCTCTAGCATAGGTATAATGCAACTTATAAGCAATTGAATCAACAATATATAACAAGATTACGAAACAGACATGCATATATACCATATCACATGCTCCAATATATCGCAAGATTTGCTACTAACAAACATGCACTTAAGATAATGCATATACATATATTTACATCACAACAACAGTATAACGGGTAGAAAACTTGCCTGAGCGACTGGGGGTTACAAATGGCTTGGGACGAGTCTGGTAACCTATAAACAACATATAAGTTGGAATTAAACCAAATTCACTTATAAATCTATACTTTAACCAATTTAGACTCTAACGCTCGCTTTGCGCTTAACGATTCACTTAAGTTGCTCGAGTACCCTCGGCTCCACCATTTTTAATAAATTAACCATTACGAGTTTTTAGGCGATTCTTTCGCGAGTGTCTTACCAACTGCCTATTACACTTTACATAAATGTTTCATACACCAATTAGTCCTTTAAGGTCTTTAACCTATGTTTCAAAGTAAGGTGAGGGGTAATGGTTCGTTCACGAAACGTCGTTACTTAAAACGGCCGTTTCTCCTAAACCGTACATCGGAATCAAACGAACCACATATCAAAACGAAGCTCGTAACATGAAATATCTAATCATGGCAATGGTCAAAACCTAGCAGGGAGTTCTCGGGTCCTAATGTTAAGAACAAAATAGCCTAAAGTAAATCGGACATTACGACGGCTATGTTTACGCGATTTCCCAAATTTAAAACACTCCAATTCAACCCACAATCAATCCACAATCACAACCCAATCAAAACTCCATCCATACTTAATTATAACAGCACCAACAACTCAATATCAACAATTTATACTTATTCTTAAATTTGAATTTAACTACACTTAAGTTCATTAATCAACAATCCAAGAACTACCACTCCAAAAACTTCACAAAATCAACTAATCTCTACATTTACAACTAGCAAACCTCTCATAAATTATAACAACAAAACTAAACCTAATTACTCAAATAAAGTTAGGGTTTGGAGGGGTTATACCTTCCTTGGAGAGTGGAGAATCAAGAGAATGGCTTGGAATCACCCTTAAAGTCCTTATCCAAGCTTAATCTAAACAAAACTTCAAGAAGAAAAAATTTAGTTCTTGAAAAACACTATTCACCATCTTCTTCCATGATTTTTAGGAAGAGATTGTGGATGATTTAGGAGCTCAAACTTATAGGATATTCATAACTATGCATAAGGAGTCTTAGATAATTACCTTGTAATTTAACAAAGCTTGGAACTATGATTTTGACTTTCTTGCTTTGGAAAAGAAGAAGAAGCCGAGAGCAAGGTGAAGAAAATGAAATGATCTTTGTGTTTTGGGTGAAATGATTGTTGGTTGGTTGTTTTTAGCTTGATTTTAGTTAATTACCTTTTTAACCATGAACTTTATGTGGTTTTAAATCAACCACACCTCATTCCCCCTTATGTCATGCTTATGTCACCTTGTTATGTCATCATCCCTTACTTGCCCTCTTCTCATTGGTTTGATGACATCATCCCCTCTAATCTCTTTGATTAGCTTTTAATTATTTGGCTAATGACCGCTGATCTGTTATACGGTTCGCTTAACTTTCGTTTTCGTTTATCGTTTGAGGGATCATACCCGGGATCTTATTACTTAGGTTTCCTTAACCTATCTCAATACATTATTTTCCTTTTTATGATCCTCTCTTATAATCCTTGAATTTAAATCCTTTTTATTATGTTACCTTATACTCAATTCTTTCTGTATCTGGTAGATTTCTGGGAAAAATCAAAGTGTTCGGATTTGGATTCTGACGATCTTTACATACACTTATATACCACATAGAGTACTAATAATATCCCAGAAGATCAATAAAAGAACCCCTACATAGTGTGGCATGAAAAGTTTTCTTATTCAGCAAAACACTATTCATAAGGGTTTCAAAAATTCCAAAAATTGGGGTATTACAGTCTCCCCTCCTTAAAAGGATTCCGTCCCGGAATCAGATAGAAAATGAGTAGGGATACTTTCTTAGCATTACACTTTCTAACTCTTACATAATTTTCCCACATTGTGGTTCTACCATCAAACTCTGACTAGTTTGATAACTCTTCTCCTAAGCATTTGTCCATTTTTGATCTATAACCCTTCCTGGTTGCTCCATGTAGGTTACGTCTGGTTGCATGTATATGCACTCATATGCCCCTATTTGTCTGACATCCGAATTACACTTCCTTAACATTGATATGTGGAACACGTTATGAACTTACTATATGTTCGGGGGTAGGGCTAGCTCATATGCTAACTTCCCAATACATCTTAATACCTCAAAGGGTCCAACAATTCGTAGGCTTAGCTTTCCTTTCTTTTTGAACCTCATCAATCCTTTCCAAGGGATACCTTTAACATTACTAGGTCCCCTATTTCCTATTCTTTGTCCTTTCGTGTCAAATTAACATATTTCTCATGTCCATCTTGGGCTACTACCAGCCGTCCTCTAATTAGATCTATCATATCCTTGGTTCTTTGGACCACTGCTGGTCCGAGCATCTTGCGCTCTACAACTTCATCCTAACATAAGGGAGATCGACATTTTCTTCCCTCAAAGATCTCATAATACGACATCTCGATACCTGACATACGATCTATTATCGTGAGAAAACTCAATCCGCGTTAAGTGATCATTCCAAATTCTCTGAAGTCTATTGCACAGACTCTCATTATAGCTCTTAGCATTAGAGCTTTTGCTTCTCAATACCCATTCTTTTCCAGTTCGTAATCGCTACTACCTTCCGTTCCTAATATTATACTGGTTATACTTTTGCTCGTTAGCGTTATATAACCTTTTAATAACCACATCAACCTTAGTATCACTAACGTGTTAGAATCGGAATACCATCGTACTGATACTACTTCCTTTAGCTGCTTCCATCTTCGAAAGCTTGATCCATCATATAGAAGTAAAGGAATTTGTTGAGAGATCACTATGATCATGAACACTTGTTCTATTGCATAGTTAGTACAGAAGGTGGCCAGCCTTTAGCACTTGACAAGCAATTAAATGACATGTGGTATCCTACTAGGCTTCTATCACACAGATAGATAGTCATTCGGCAATACCTCCCCTTCTGGAAGGGTTGTTCTTCTCAGCTTACATGAAATGAAAAGAAGAGAAAAGAACGAATCGAAGAGAATTGTATATATGTAAAAAAATATTGCCATAAAATATCTGGCTTGGAATCTACCTCTGAACTTATAGAGGTTTGTCATAGGAGAACAAAACATATATGTATTTATATCAACATCAAGTATTATAGCATCGTATTTCACATGCCTAAATATTTTTGTTATTCCGTCCATCATTCTATGGACCCATGCTCTTCCTCGAGCTTATACATAATCACCTTTGAAACTCCCTCGACATCGAAAATCGAATCTGGGATGTCATTCTAGACACCATCGTTACTAGAATTTTATGCTTGCACTGTAACCTTCCTCGTATAGTAATACGACTCTCTATTCATAAGAAGGAATAATTATTCAATAGGTAGATAATCGACTTAATTAGTCTATCAATGATAACTTATACATCACCACAACCTGATTAGTGGTACCCAATCTCAACATCCATTACACTACAACTCTCACGGTTGTAATCAGCTCATTATTCAAAGAATCGTTGATGCATTACTATAGTCCACCACGAACCTACTATAGTCATTCGTTTTCCTTGGATCTTAATAGTTAATCATACGGAGTCCATTCCTGCCGTACCGAAATCTTCTAGAGAGGAAACATAAACGCCAATCCATGATTCATGAAGAACACTCCTGAACTTGGCGTACATATGACATGAAATAGATAAAATTGCATAAGAGTTTCAATAAAAGCAACGATAGCAGGTTAATACCATTCTTAATTATATGCCTTCAATAGAAGACTTAACTCAAAGGTTCGTTTAGTCCTTTTTGAAACATGGTCCTGGCTTATTCTCAAGATAGGATCTTCTAAGATAGATAGCCCGCTAACGGCGATTACATGAAGTAAATCTTTACCAAACTACTATTACGGTTGAGTATCGCACAATCATCAGAAGGAATGTCAATCTTTCAAACCATAATACAACCTTCACGGCTTTAACCATCGTCATTGTATTCCTCTGGCACGAGCGCCTATAATTGCTCTCTTACACTTAGAGTGTCGGCCACCTCTTTGGCCTTTCCTGATAGTAAAATTTCCTTACAATCAATGTCATTTTAACCACCTCCAACTAAATTTTCTACCTCATTTCAATCACTGCTTATGTGAAAATGCTTTTCTTAAGTCCTGGTGAGAAAAAAAAATCACCATTTTTCCATAAGTCATTGCCTTAGTCTTTAGAAGTGAACATTGTCACGACTGACTCTAACCAACCTTAGGACATCTCTTACCTTGGGTCCTTCTCATTTTCACCAATCTCGACCTTCATTGGGTCGATCTATAGTTTCTTATGGTTTAACACGTGCCCACCTGGCATTATTATATTTACGCCATATTTCTTTATCAGCATTTCTATTCTTCAGAACTTTGAATATTACATTTCTCCTTGTAAAACCTCTAAGGTTATCCTTGAATCGTTCCTCCTGTATTCCCTAGACACAGGGCACATCAAAATACAATTTACTAATACTAGAACCATTGTCTATGTACTTCTGAAAAATTTCTCTACTGATCTTTAAAGGTTGTTGTTACCTTAATCCTTTCCAATTCATAATGTCAAAACTCATGTTGTCCCTATTAAGGGCGAAATGCCAACCCTTATACATTCCCCTAGGGTTCATCTCAAGTTATTGAAATTATATCCTTAATTCCACCTTTAAAAAGGTACCTGCATCCTTACATGGATAAATAAAGTCATTAATCCCTGATAAGGGTATCTTATTCAATCATTTCCACCTCGATAGTCTATACAAATTTCACAATAGCATCCTTATTCAAGTTGAGGTCAGTCCATATGGCCTCCAAAAGATGAAAATGGTTATCCTCTTTTCTTTCCTAATTTGGTAATGATCACATGGATGTTCTGGAAGATATTGGTCGTGTTCAACGTGAACTTCTTCTTAATAAATCCTTATTTACTTTTGTTGTTTATCTCAACAGTCATCTCAATGTTGGGATATCTTTTATACCTGGCGTCTCCCTTCCTGGGTAACATGCCCCCGGTCTTACACTTCACATTCTTGAAGGTCACTTCCTTCATCCAATTTTCCTAATTTCTTACTTTCTTGTCTCCTCAATCTATCCGCGTCTCATTGTTTATCCTTCGAACTATCTCAAGGTTTCCTCGAATCCTCCCAACCTGAAGGGGGTACAACATATATGTATCTCTTATGCCTTCAACCATCAATTTAACTCATGGTGAATCACCCTCATCCTGACGATTACTTACTTTTCTATTTCTATTGCTACGAGTCTTTAGGGTTTTCTCATACCCAAATTCCTTATTATTCCTCAAACTCTATTGCCTTTATATTCCTTTCCACTTCAGTTTCTTTTTATTTTCCTTTCTCTTATCATTATTTCTAGAACTAACAGAACATAAGCATTGATTTCAAACATCCCGTCATTCTGGATTCGTGTCCTCAGAACGAATCTTGACAACTTTTACAACTTAGATTCATAATTTATCATACTCGTCCGCCTTGTTCTGGCTCTAAAGCTTTTACACTATCTCCATAACCTTGGGAAGTACTTTCCTGAAAATAATTGACTGAACTGTAATCAGTTTATCATAACCTCTTGCTCCGTGCCTTTCTTGGTCTTTCACCAGTGGGTGGTCTCTCTCTTAGGAGGGTAAGTGACAAAAACACTATTTTCTGATTCGTCAATCATTTAGAATCTCAAATGATTCTTGTATTTCTTTTAGCCAGGCTCTTGCCTCGGCTGGGTCAACTATTCCCTTGGAACTCTGAGAGCTTAGCGACTTAAAGGTCCTGAAAGAATTTCACACCACATTGTTTTCTCAAGGTGGTGGTTAGGGTAAAAGTATAAGTTTTGTTTTAGGCAGGTCCATGGATTGCCCAATAGGAGTACCATCCTGGTTCTTCCTATCTTGCTCGACTTCTGTTTTCTCAGTCTAAATATTTCTTCCTACTCCCCATAATTGGGGTCATCTTTTAATTTAAAATCTTCATTTTCCACTTCATTATATTCTGGGTTCCTTATATCTTAATTACGACCTCCCTAATTATCACAGTCAAGGTTTGCCCCTAATCTTATTCCTCATGGGGGCATAATTCTTGGAAAAATTTTAAGAATCTCTGGATATTTATTTTACTTACTTTGCTTAAGTCTTTCCCTCGTTCTGTCCTTGCATGATTGCAAATTATGAATTCTCAAGTTCTATAAACTTCATGACACTCTCTTAAGTGTTAATAGTGCAATTAACAATATGAACTTATCACAAACAACTGATCTAAACTAAAATTAACGAATATATACATAACCATTTGTTCGAGGGTACAACTACTGAACACATTAAAGAGAATTACATCATTTGATCTGATCGCTTATATCCCAAAAGTACTACCATAGATAATCATCTCATCATTAAAATTAATCATTCATAACTTAGGCTAATCCTCCAAAAGCGGTGCTACATGAAACCCTTGTCTGATCGCTCTGGCTCTGCACACTACCATGGATCAAGAAATGCGGGCACGCACGACATCCCTAACCTGCTCCATCACAGAGGTGATGAGGTCTAAGATAGTGGCAAGTAGAGCTGGATCAATCTGACCCACAAGATGGCCTCTAGCTGTAACATGGGTGATAGCCTCAATCCTTTCCATGCTATGAGCTAATCCTGCCGGAAGTACCCCGCCCTCAATCCTTGGTGCAGTAAGTCGATCCAACAGATCACTCCTAACATTACGGGCCTCAGACAGGCCACCCAAAGTCATGTAATAATCGGCGATAAGAGAAGCCTGAGTGGTTGCATCTAGCAGTCCATGGGGTGCAGGTGGTGCAGGCCCAGGGGATCCAAATGGATAACCAAGCACGGTATCAGGTGACAATGGTGCAGGAGATAAAGGTGGCATTTCCTCAGTAGGTGCTGGGCTTTGTACAGGGGAGGGAACAGGAATTGATGGAACCTTATGGATGTCTTCAGGAGCCTCGGGAAGAGGGTCTGATACTGGTATAATTGGTGTCATGGAAGGCCCCACTCCTTCTTCCCTCATTAACCTTTGTGCCCTTGGTAACTCTTCATTCTCTAGTGCCACCCTCGCCGCCACTGTTGCTCTGGTAGTCGCCCTGACTACAGTCATCAATTCCTCAGCGGTCCTCTCTTCATTCTCGTCAGGATCTTCCACGAGATCCTCCTCGACAACAATCCCTTCTGGGATAACATCCTCAACCGCAACATTCTCAATATGAATCTCATCCGGTCCCTCGTTAGGGTAC
Organism: Apium graveolens; assembly: GCF_009905375.1. Taxonomy (NCBI): domain Eukaryota; kingdom Viridiplantae; phylum Streptophyta; class Magnoliopsida; order Apiales; family Apiaceae; genus Apium; species Apium graveolens. The sequence goes on along the minus strand of NC_133652.1, from coordinate 132,291,542 downwards.
TCTATCAGATTCATAATTTGATCTCCAACATGTAATAAAACATCCTCATGCTGATGCTCCTGAACCTCAGGGTTCGGTGCCCCGCTGCCCTATATGAGAACGAACTATGTTACTATCACGATATTTATAAGGGTTCCCATAAGGGTTTTAACTGTCAGTATTACGTTAGGTAGTCCGACTATGAACTTGGCAAGAGTTCTAATTATCTTAGTGAACTTATTATCTTAACGTCACATCATCTCTGAGGTTTATAACGCTTGGCTCTGATACCATTTCTGTAACACCCCCAAATCCGGGGTCGGGGATCCGGGTTGCCACGAGTTCCATTTCCCTTAATAACACCCAATCTTAATAATTAATCAACTATTCTGTACTGTGACCCCACCATAAATATACACACCACGAGTTATAGTCTCAGAGATGAATAACCAAAAATAATCACAAGTCGTTTTATTCCACAATTATATGCCAATACACCTTAAAAGGGTTTCTGAATAAATTTACATTTCTTTGCCATTATTACAATTCATAAATATACATAAATCTGGTTCATCAATAGTTGAAAACCTAGCCTATTGGTAGCTCCTACCTCAGCTACGGCAGCATCAACGCTTCCAGAAAACTGTGGAACATTTTCTAACCGCTTGCGAATTGGAAGCTTGGTCCTGTTCATCTTGTCTAGCTGATGTTGTGTGATGAAAGAAGAAAGCAAGGGTGAGCAACAAGCCCATCAAAATAATATGTATAATGATTTACAATATATGAGCATTCTCATAGTACTCATGAAAGTCTTGGTCAAGAAGAAATGAACCAAGTTTGATATCTTACCGCGACCAAGTCGCAAAATATTCAGTATATATGTACATATATACTTTTCACAATCTTTGAAATCCTCTGACATGTATAATATACACAGAGTTCCCATTTATAACTGTATAAAATATCGTTGTAAGGTGATCTCATATATCTAACCTTGTCTCAACATTTTTCCGAAAATCTTTGACATGCACAAGATAATCATTTACTAGATATAAGTTTAAAAGATGAAGTTACAAGATACTCCAATATACTTATATCTGAATGTTATTTGAACTACCACCGTTCAAGGTATAATGAGCTTTCAACAGTTCATCACATAGATGAGACTACAAGACAAGATTTGAATAGATTAAATCTTTGAAGTATTATTGAATGAAATGAAGTTATGATATACTTCATTAAGTCCCGATATATATATCCACATATATATCTCTTTATACATTTCCTGAAAACCTCTATCATGTAAAGTATGAACAGAGTTTGTAACATCCAATGAATTTGGAAAGAAAAGAATTTTGGCATAAACCCGATATCTTGCTGATCAGGCAAAGATACCAATAAGTAACCTTTTCTACTGTAGATGGATGAATTCCTCGCCGGTCATCACCCTGGCCGCATTCGGACCTCGCGTTAGACCGTTACCTGGCCACTCACACGTGGATGGACTGTCACCCAGCCTCTTACACCTTCATAGACCGTACCCCGGCCTATCGCTTATGCCGACTCAATCAGATGGACTTACTTCCCGAACATTGGGCAAGTAATCAAATTGTTGTCTCAAGACAGCAACCACGTTGCGAATATAAAATACACCACAGAGTCGGATCCCTCAGGTTTTGAGCGAGTATTTAAATCCCCTTGGAAGGAAGATCTTAAATATAAAAATGAGTTTTGGGATCCGCTCTAACCTTTAAAAATCATTTTGAAGACTCGAAAACATTTTTAAGAATGTTTGGAGTACTGCTGATTTATTAAAATAAATCAGTCCCGATATATTAGAAATATCTGAATATTATTATTAAAATAATAATCCCATAAGGATAATCCTTATAAAACTAATTGAAGTAAAAGTTTCAAAACTCATACTTGAATGAATATTAATAACCAAAGATATACTTATACGAAAGTACGATCTTTATTTGAATAATCGAAAATAAGTTTGATTATCGAAACATTATTCTTTAATAAAATAAAGAATATTATTTAATAAATAAGCGGAGTCATAAGTCCTCAAATGAATATTTAAAATAATATTCATTAAATAAAATAAACGGAGTCTTAAATCCTCGAATGAATATTCATAATAATATTCATTAAATAAAATAAACCGAGTCATAAGTCGTCGAATGAATATTCAAAGTAATATTCATTAAATAAAATAAAGTTATCGAATAAAACTTATTCGATTAATAGTTTGAAAACTATATTAATATATATAAATATATATAAATATATATAAATATATATATATAATATACTCGGGAACATCGACTCCCGGTTTTAGCAAATGTTCACCTTTGGGTCCCCTATACTAAGGGTATACGCAACTACTGATTATCTCTAGCATAGGTATTATGCAACTTATAAGCAATTGAATCAACAATATATAACAAGATTACGAAACAGACATGCATATATACCATATCACATGCTCCAATATATCGCAAGATTCACAACTAACAAACATGCACTTATCACAAGATAATGCATATACATATATTTACATCACAACAACAGTATAACGGGTAGAAAACTTGCATGAGCGACTGGGGGTTACAAATGGCTTGGGACGAGTCTGGTAACCTATAAACAACATATAATTTGGAATTAAACCAAAGTTACTTATAAATCTATACTTTAACCAATTTAGACTCTAACGCTCGCTTTGCGCTTAACGATTCACTTAAGTCGCTTGAGTACCCTCGGCTCTACCATTTTTAATAAATTAACCATTACGAGTTTTAAGGCAATTCTTTCGCGAGTGTCTTACCAACTGCCTATTACACTTTACATAAATGTTTCATACTCCAATTAATCCTTTAAGGTCTTTAACCTATGTTTCAAATTAAGGCGAGGGGTAATGGTTCGTTCGCGAAATGTCGTTACTTAAAACGGCCGTTTCTCCTAAACCGTACATCGGAATCAAACGAACCACATATCAAAACGAAGCTCGTAATATGAACTATCTAATCATGGCAATGGTCAAAACCTAGCAGGGAGTTCTCGGGTCCTAATGTTAAGAACAAAACAGCCTAAAGTAAATCGGACATTACGACGGCTATGTTTACGCGATTTCCCAAATTTAAAACACTCCAATTCAACCCACAATCAATCCACAATCACAACCCAATAAAAAATCCATCCATACTACATCATAACAGCCCCAAAAACTCAACATCAACAATTTATACTTATTCTTAAACTTGAATTTAACTACACTTAAGTTCATTAATCAATAATCCAAGAACTACCACTCCAAAAACTTCACAAAATCAACTAATCTCTACATTTACAACTAGCAAACCTCTCATGAATTATAAAAAAAAACTAAACCTAATTACTCAAATAAAGTTAGGGTTTGGAGGGGTTATACCTTCCTTGGAGAGTGGAGAATCAAGAGAATGGCTTGGAATCACCCTTAAAGTCCTTATCCAAGCTTAATCTAAACAAAACTTCAAGAACAAAAAATTTAGTTCTTGAAAAACACTATTCACCATCTTCTTCCATGATTTTTAGGAAGAGATTGTTGATGATTTAGGAGCTCAAACTTATAGGATATTCATAACTATGCATAAGGAGTCTTAGATAATTACCTTGTAATTTAACAAAGCTTGGAACTATGATTTTGACTTTCTTGCTTTGGAAAAGAAGAAGAAGCCGAGAGCAAGGTGAAGAAAATGAAATGATCTTTGTGTTTTGGGTGAAATGATTGTTGGTAGGTTGTTTTTAGCTTTGATTTTGGTTAATTACCTTTTTAACCATGAACTTTGTGTGGTTTTAAATCAACCACACCTCATTCCCCCTTATGTCATGCTTATGTCACCTTGTTATGTCATCATCCCTTACTTGCCCTCTTCTCATTGGTTTGATGACATCATCCCCTCTAATCTCTTTGATTAGCTTTTAATTATTTGGCTAATGACCGCTGATCTGTTATACGGTTCGCTTAACTTTCGTTTTCGTTTATCGTTTGAGGGATCATACCCGGGATCTTATTACTTAGGTTTCCTTAACCTTTCTCAATACATTATTTTCCTTTTTATGATCCTCTCTTATAATCCTTGAATTTAAATCATTTTTATTCTGTTACCTTATACTCAATTCTTTCTGTATCTGGTAGATTTCTGGGAAAAATCAAAGTGTTCGGATTTGGATTCTGACGATCTTTACATACACTTATATACCACATAGAGTACTAATAATATCCCAGAAGATCAATAAAAGAACCCCTACATAGTGTGGCATGAAAAGTTTTCTTATTCAGAAAAACACTATTCATAAGGGTTTCAAAAATTTCAAAAATTGGGGTTATTAACAGCATATCCAACAAAAATTCCTTCATCCGCTTTAGCATCAAACTTCCCATTTTGATCAGTTTGATTTCTCAGAATATAGCATTTACAACCAAAGACATGAAGAAAGTTTAGAGTTGGTTTCTTGTTCTTGAACAATTGATAGGGAGTCATGCATCTTGCTTGATTAACCAGAGAAATGTTCTGAGTGTAGCATGCAGTATTTACAGCTTCAGCCCAGAAATATGTTGGTAGTTTAGATTCTTCAAGCATTGTCCTTGTAGCTTCAATAAGTGATATGTTCTTCCTTTCCACTACTCCATTCTGTTATGGAGTCATTGCTGCTGAAAACTCATGCAGAATCCCATTTTCCTCACAAAATGCTCTCATGACAGAATTCTTGAACTCAGTTCCATTGTCACTCCTGATTCTTCTAACTTTGAAATCAGGATGATTGTTGACTTGCCTTATGTGATTGATGATGATTTCACTAGCCTCATCTTTAGACTTTAGGAAATATGTCCAAGAGAACTTTGAGAAATCATCTACAATTACTAGGCAAAATCTTTTCCTTGAGATGGACAATACATTGACTGGTCCAAACAAATCCATGTGAAGCAGTTGCAAAGGCTCTTCAATTGTTGAATCAAGTTTCTTCCTGAATGATGCTTTAATCTGCTTCCCTTTTTGGCAGGCATCACATAGTCCATCCTTTGAAAACTCCACTAGAGGAATGCCTCTTACCAGTTCTTTCTTTACCAGCTCATTCATGGTCTTGAAGTTTAAATGGGATAGCTTCTTGTGCCATAGCCAACTTTCATCTTGACTTGCTTTACTGAGAAGATAAGTTACAGATTCTGCATTAGATGAGTTGAAATCAGCTAGATACATATTTTCTCTTCTCACACCAGTGAGAACCACTTTGTTGCTTCTTTTATTAGTCACAACACAGGCTTCTGAGTTGAAGGTTACTGAATTGCCTTTGTCACAAAGCTGGCTGATACTCAACAGATTGTGTTTGAGACCATCCACTAAGGCAACCTCCTCAATAATGAAATTGTCCTTTGAAATCAAGCCATATCCCACAGTATAACCCTTGCTGTCATCTCCAAAAGTAATACTTGGGCCAGCTCTCTCCTTTAACTCTGTGAGCAGGGTAGAATCATCAGTCATGTGTCTTGAACAGCCACTATCAAAGTACCAAAGATTCCTTCTGTTTCCCTGCACACATCAAAATCAAATCAAGTTGATTTTGGTACCCAAGTTTCCTTGGGTCCTGCCTTGTTAGCTTTCTTTTTCTGTTTCTTAGGTCTTATCTCATTTGACTTAGGAATTTCAGATTCATCCTTAGTCATTTGAGTTGGACCTTTGAAACCATTCATTGTAACAGAACTATCATGCATATAATGACTAACAGGAAATGGCATGCTTGGTGTAAACATGTTATTCCAGTAAGGCATGCTAAATGGCATTTGTGGCATACTGTATGCAGCACAATAAGGATTAGGTGCAAATGACATATTAGCAAACTGAGCATTCATGTTCTGTGTAGACATAACATTAACAGGCATGGGAGGCATGGCATTCATGTTAGGAAATTGAGACTGAACAGACATGGGAGTAGGCATGGAAGATTTGCAATTAACAGATAAATGATTTACACTACCACACTTGACACAGATTTTTCTAGGAGCATATTTATTAGGTGTGTAGTTATTGTGTTTGTTAATCCCTACTTTACCATTCCTATTATTTTTCCTTTTAGTCTCTGTTTTTACCTCAATTTTCTCAAGTCTGTCACTTAACTGTTTGACAGTCATGTGACCAACATTAGCCTTTTTCCCTTTCTTAACTTGACTTGACTCTCCTGAAATAAAGTTCTTGGAAACAGACCCATACTTCTCATTCAGCTTAATTAGTTTGGCTTTGCTAATGGGCTTGTTCACAGCCGGCGGATGAGGATTTTCATCATTCGACGGATAACACTTTTTGTTATCCGACGGATAGTCCTCATCATCCATCAAATCTACATCTGTTAGCAGCCCATCTACCAAATTAGGTTCTAGTTTCTCTTTGTTCTTTTTCCAGGCTTCATCACAGAAAGACTCAATTCCTTGAACTTTGGTGATTTGAGCATGGACATCCCTGGATGTATTCCATGCTTTAATCACCTCTTGTTCACGCTCGAACTACTTCTTTAAAATCTCTTCCTTTTTCAAGGACTCAGTTAATTCCTCCTTGGAAATCTTACACTCAATTCTTAATTTCTCAAAATCAATAAACTAAGACTCAAGCACATTATTCCTCTCACTTAAAAACAAATTTTTTTCTTTGATTTTAGCATTTTCTTTAGTAAGAGACTTAAGTGTAACACGCAAATGATACAATTCTATAGACATGTCATTTATGGCATCATTACACTCAGTTTTAGATAAATGTGCAAGGTTTGTAGTAATTAACTGATTGCTTAAGGAACTTGTCTCTGTCTCATCAGACTTGGCCATTAGGGCTAGATTGACATAGCTGACATCTTCATCCAGACCATCTGTTGCCCAGTCATTTTCTTGTGTAATAAAAGCCCTTTCCTTTTGTTTGAGTAGATCAAAGTATTTTTGCTTATAATCCACAGACTCAAACTTTTTCTTACCGGAATCTGACTTTCTACACTCATTGGCAAAATGCCCTGCCAGGCCACATTTGAAACATTTGAATTTTGACTTATCCACCATGTTTCTATTTGGCTTGGCTGCTCCAAAGTTCTTCTTGAACTTGAGCTTGGCAAATCTCCTGGAAAGAAATGCTAGGTGCTCATACATGTCCTCCATGTCATCTTGGCTCAATGAATCTTCACTTTCTACTGCAAGCCCCTTGCCCTTGTTCTCATAGACCTTTGAAGTTGACTCAACAGCTTCCATCTTCACTTCCTTCTCCTTTTCCAACTCAACAACTAGTGTAATGGATCCTCCTTTCTTCTTTCCTCTCTCCATCCTTTTATCCTGCTCTATTTCAAGCTCATAGGTTTTCAGAATGCCATACAGTCTCTCCAAAGTAAATTCCTTATAATCTTGTGAGTTTCTTAATGAGACTGTCATTGGTTTCCATTCCTTTGGAAGAGATCTAAGGAATTTCAGATTAGATTCTTTAGTCTGATAGACTCTTTCATGCAACTTAAGAGCATTTAGTAGTTTTTGAAACCTACTAAAAATGTCAGTGGGAGACTCACTTTCCTCATTGTGAAAATGCTCATATTGCTGAATCAAGAGTTGCATCTTATTTTCTATAACTTGCTCAGTGCCATCACAGATTATCTGTATAGTATCCCAGACTTCCTTGGCAGTTTTGCAGTTGATAATGTTGTCAAACATGTCTGCATCAACTCCATTAAACAGAATATTCATGGCCTTTTTATCCTTCCTGACTTGTTCAATGTCAGGATCAGACCATTCATGCCTTGGCTTGGGGACTGATGGCTCGTTTCCTGTTGCAGCTCTCATTGGAACATGAGGGCCTCTTTCTATGCAGTCCACATAGGCCTCATCTTGAGAAAGCATATGAAGATGCATCTTTACCTTCCAATGATGGTAATTATCTTTATCCAGAAAAGGAATCTTGACTCCAACATCCTTCTTGTTCATCTTGTTGAATTATTTTGATCTTTAAACTCTTTATAAGTTAAGAGCAAGCTCTGATACCAATTGTTAGTCCCTAAACAATATAGCAAGAATTACAGAAGGGGGTTGAATGGAATTCTTGAACCTTTTTCTTAAAATAAGAATGTTCAAACTCGAATATAAATATAAGTGTTTTGATTAGCACAATGCGGAATAAAAACTTAAGTGAATCAAAACATAAGTAATAAAAAATATGAGTCTTTAAAAACTTTCTGGTGGATTTAAACAATTCCACCAGAGATATATATTATATCGAGAGAACTCTGTGTGCAAGAATGCTACAGCTGCTTACAGATTTGAACTACTGAGAATGCAGAGAAATGCTAATAATTATGCTTACAAATGTTTCTCACTTTTTGTATCTCATATCTTGGTTTCTATTTGCTACTTCTTGGTTTATATATTACCAAGATTACAAAGTCAAAAGATAGAAGCATTATAAAAACTATCAGTTTTTATGCTTTGCTACTTTGTTCTCTATTACCCAGTTAATAGGCTTCCTCATTCCGTTTGCATACATCTCGACGCATGTGACCAGTTGTCACTGTCAACTGATGTTTGAATTCTTTATCCGTTAGGTTCATGATCATCCGTCGAGTTAATGATCATCCGTTGGATTGTTGATCATCCGTCGGGTGCTTTGTAGATTATCCGTCAGGTAGCAATCAGGCACTTGACTTCATTTCACTTATGCAGAATTACAAGACATCATCTATGTACAATTAATCAACCTATTCTGCATATCTAGTTAAAGTCAACATGACTTATATGCTACTACAGAATCTATACAAAGGTGTATGCAGAAATGTGCTACAGACTCATTATTACATAAGCTACTCACTCGATGGATAATAAATCATTATCCGTCGGGACTATAAAGATTTATCCGTCGGGACTAAAATTCTTATCCGTCGAGTGCTACATTATTTCACTAAGTAAAATCTACTTAAGTGTTTTGTTTGTGAAATCATCAAGTACACAACATATGCACAACAAATATGCATATGTTTTTCACTCTTAACTAAATCGACAGTGAACTACTAGTAATGTTCATAGGTGCCTAAGAGGGGTTGATTACATGTTTATAAGAAAAATGTAAGACGATTTCAGTTAGGAGTAGGGCTATAAATGAATTGAGCTGATCGTTAGACTCGACTCGACTCGACTTATTTAACTCGACTCGACTCGTTAAGTAATCGAGCTCGAGTTTGAAAAAGAAAATATGCTCGTTAACCTTATCGAGTCGATCCGAGTTTTACAAGTGGTCGACTCAAACTCGACTCGGGATTGAATCGAGATCGATTTCATTAAAATTGACTCAAACTCGACTCGATAAGCAATATACTTAAAAAAATCTAAATATATACATGAGCATGTTCTATTCTAAATCTTAAGTGGTAGTGTGATGGAGTTTTATCTCCGAGACTTTAAATATTTTCTTCTTATACTGTATTATCCAGGACAACTTCTATATGCACTTTTGATTTTCTTGCTTTCATTTCAACTCTGAAATGTTTGAGAGATAAATTCAATCTATTAACACAACAAAGTGTCAATTTTTAAACTAAAATTAAATCCATCCGCATATATCAATTTTGAAAGCAAGAAGCAAGAAAAGAAGACATACCAATTGATTTGTAAGATCGAATTTGCTGAAAATTGCAACTGATTAGAATCCTGGTACTCTTTTCAGTCGATTGGCGTTGTGGGTAGTGTAAGTGTGTAAATCGTAGTTTTATTCTCTACATGTGTCTTTCTAATTGGGTTTGGCTTAAATTTTAATTTAATTGGGTTGGGCCTTATTTGGACTCTAATTGTGAAAAAAGAACAAAAAAATAATAAATTAATGACCAACTCCAACTCGACTCGAGTTTGATCCGACTCGAGAAGTTCGTGAATAACTCGAACTCGACTCGGTTGTTAAAAAACTCGAGTTTGAACATTAAAATCTGATCGTTAAACTTTTCGAACTCGACTGGACTCGTTAAGAAAAAATTCGAACTCGAACTCATTAAGAAAAACTCGACTCTACTCAGTTCGTTTACAGCCCTGGTTACGAGTAGTAGTATATGTCTGTAATCAACAAAAAGTGAATATCTAATATATTATAATTGTATTATTGCACCACAAAATGCTATTTTTATTTTTTTGATGTTGTGGAAGTTTGAACTTTTATCCTTGCTCCCGAGTTTTAAAATGGGTGGAAAGCAAATGTAAAATAGGTAAAATAGTTTCACTTTCAAACTTAATCGTGTTCCCGTGATTTTAAAAAGAACGAAAGCAAGTGGTGATAAATATAAATTTTATATACTTTCACTCCAAAACTTTCATCCAATTTTTGGGACGAAAGTACTTTAACTCCCTGTCACTTACTTCATTTCCATATAAAAAATACGAAACAAGGCCTTAGTAATTCGGTTTGAATCGTATCGCAATTGTTTATTATTTTTTTTATTATTGAGTACATTAATTTAGATTTTAGTTTATACACATAATTTTGGTTATTGCATACATTTAGAAATAAATTTGTTTAAATTTTGTTATCTTCAGTTTTTTTTAAAAAAATATGTTGAGCTCCTACTATAAATTTGAGTCGCATAAATGAACAAATTTTTTTATCTTATGTTTCCAATTTTTAAAAGCCTTTTAAAGTGTGTTAACTAGGGCTGAACAAAAATCAGATCAACCGAAAAAACCGACCCAACCCATCCTTTTATTGGACCGATCAACCCGAAACGTTTGAAAGCGAAGTATTAATGGGTTCATTTTCTTAAAACCCGAATATGTTGGGTCGGGTCAAAGTTTAACAAATTTAAACTCTTACCCAATCCAACCCAACACGTTATATAATTGAGTTATATTCTCATTATATATTTAGTCAATTACATATTTAGTTCAATCCAAATTCATTACATGCTAGCTAATCTCAACACATATTTTAATCTAATTTATCCTAATATGATAGTAAATGTTTAAATATTTGACCGGCGAACTATACATTATAAACTAGTAAAAAACTAACTTATTTTAATTTTCATTTATACGTTTATAAAAAAATCTTTGTTAAAGATAATTGTATTGTATACTTTATTTATTTAGATGTTTTGTCATCTGAAACTAGATTTAAAATTTCTCTTATTTTAAATTTTGAATTAATGACTTGTGTGAAGTTGACATTATGAATTACTGTAATATTTGACATTTGCAGAATTAATAGTCGAACTTTAGATTATGATTTTCAATTTAATATCGAAAATTTATTCAGTTGAGTGTTGATATAAAATGATAAAGGTATAAATCAATCAAACCGGACCCAACCCAGTATATAAATAATAAGGCTGGGTTAAAAATATCTTTTAAAATTAATGGGTTAAAATTTTTATAAACCGAAATAATTGGATTGAGTCATTTTTTACTCCGAACCTGGCCTACCCAGTCCGTGTTCAACTTGGTGTTAACTAACTCGACCGGGTTTATTTTGCATTGCAGCATGGCGTATAAAGTCAATAAAATTCTAGCCGAGTTCGAGAAGCCTTTTACACAAAAATTTACCACAAAGTATAAATAAAACAAGAGTATAGAAAAAGAAAAGTGAGAGAAGGATGGCCGGAGCATCCTCATCGGCGGCGACGGAGGAGGAGATGACCTTGACGGTAAAGTGGAGCGGTAAAGAATACACGGTGAGAGTGTGCGCAGATGATGCTGTTGGAGAATTGAAAAGGCGTATTTGTGAAGTTACAAATGTACTTCCTAAAAGACAGAAGCTTTTGTACCCTAAAGTTGGATCTAAACTTGCTAATGACTCTCTCCTTCTCTCTGATCTTCCCCTCAAATCTTCTCTCAAAATGACCATGATTGGGTCTCTCTCTCTCTCTCTCTCTCTCTCTCTCTCTCTCTCTCTCTATATATATATATATATATATATATATGTTATTGTAAAGTGTTTGTCGATAAAGGTGTGATTTTTATTTGGATTCTTGATTCTTTATGGGTATGTGCACTGTGATTGTTGTTTTGTTGCTTAAAGTGGGTTGTTTTAGATGGGTTTTATTATGTAGGGAAAAATTGAATTTTGACAAGTGTCATTGTGAATTTAATTTGTTTTCTTGATGTTTGAAGGGGGTAAAGGTTAGATTTTTATTTGTTGTGTGTATGTTATTTGCAGTGAGAATGCAGTTCCCTTGTATAAAATGGGGTGTTTTAGATGGGTATTGTTGTTTATTTGGGAAAAGATTGGATTTTGATAAGTGACGGAGTAATTCATATGGGGAAATTGTTTTAGGTAATATCATTGTTCATGGGTATGGGTAGACAGTGGGCGTGTTTATGAATTTGTGATGAAATTTTAGGTTCGTAATTGACTAACGTATTGTTCAAGAATTGCTTAGAGTGTTTAGTTGAGTTGTTTATCTTATTTGAAATTAGTCTTGACTGTTTTTATTGCTTTGGAATGCTTTTTAGCCAATTTGATGAAATATATAATTTTTTGACAAGTGAGAGATGTAATTTTCTTTTAATTATTTAATTTAAGTGTTGTTTGGAGGGGAAGGGAGATGTTGAATATTTTTAACCATATTATTGTGAGAATTGACTATGGTGGTAGGGTCAAACGTTTGTGGTGATCTGTGAGATCTTTAGTTTTGGTCTTATTCAATGCCTGAAATTCATTTAGTTATGTAAAGTTCTAATTCAGAAATGGGCGAGGAGAGAATAGATACAATGCTCAAGTTTATAATGCATAGCTACAAGCTGCAACATTGCCCTCATTAAAATTACTTTCATATATAAATCAAGATGCATATGTTATAAAATTATATTGTGTATTTGCAGCACTGTTGAAGATGATATTATTGTGGATCAAGTAGATTCTCCAGAAATTGTTGATGATTTCGAACTTGGACAAGACGAAGTTGTTGATATTAAAGATAAATTTGTCAATAAGCAGAAACTTAAGAGACGTGCTGATCAGTACAAGGTGATACTTTATTATGATACCACACAATTATCATTATCGGTAAAGATCGCTAATATGTCTTTAAATGGTGATTGTTTTGTGTTTAAGGGGCACAAATTTTGTAAGCCATACACTATATAAGGGGTACACATACATGGTGGTTGTCTTGTTTTAAAATATATATTGCATTGATAGGTACACTAAAAAATTGCTGTTTTAATTACAAGATTTTCTAATAGGCCCTTGCGGAGTAGGATGAGTCCTTTTTGTTTAAATTAAGATGCAAGATTAATTTTCAATTGGTTTCATAGATATGGTGAGTAAGGATTGTTGGTTCAACTGTTCAATTACAACGATTGCAGCGTATTGTGGTCCTGATACTCCTTCATCTGTATTTAAAATTAATTCATTTAGATATCAAGATGATTCAAAATAATATAAGCTACTTGGCAGTTGTTACAGATACCTATAGTTAGTCTTCCGGTGCATTGTCATGGATAACTTATAGTTGTATGGGAAAAAATTATCAAAGCATTCTTATTTTAAATCAGTTAGCCTATACAAAGTACTATAAAGCTTCCTATTATAGGTTATGTTGTTTAAGAAGTATGAAGGACTTTGATTTTGTGTTAGGTTATGTTGTTCATACCTTTATCTTTCCCAGACGAAGCTAAACTTGACAGTGTGAATCAAGTTCATCAAATTTTCACTATTATAAGACACTGTAAATTCTAGTTTCGGTGGCAATCTTAAATATCATCTGCTTAAATGCATATTTTAGGCTAGCATTTTATATGCTTTGCTTGAGTTCCCAACATATTATGCTTAATTCTAGTTGTAATGGCAATTTTAATTATCCCAAGTCATATTTTACTAACTTTATTCATTTCTACAATCAAGCATTTACTAAACTGTTTCCACCGAGTTTAAGAAGTTGGGATGACCTATTAAGGGTTAGAGATAGTAGTTGCATAAATTCTAAAATTTTGTATTAGAATTACAGACAGCATGCTGTGATCACTTTGACCATTATGTGCTGTTGATTCTCGTGTCCCTATTGTAGATTGTACTCCGAAATCCGTGCCGTAAAGACAAAAAATTGCTTGTTCTGGATATTGATTATACCTTATTTGATCACCGGTCACCAGCAGAGAATCCTCTTCAGCTCATGCGACCTTGTAAGTAATTTTCTCATTTTCCACAATGGTTTTAATTTTTCCCATTCAGTAACAGTGACTATTGCCTTGATATATCATGCAGATCTTCACGAGTTTCTTTCAGCTGTGTATTCTGAGTATGATATTATTATATGGTCTGCAACCAGGTCAATTTTTTTAATCCTTCCCTTAGTCAAATTCTTTGTGGCCCGGCCCCCATCTTTTCGAAATTTGATAATTAAAATATTTTAGAAGATTTTTCTGCTTCATCATATAAGTTACTATATTTCATTGTTTATATTCTTATTAAGTTATTATATTATGCCAAACTGTATTTAGATTTTGCAAAGTCTTTTATTTGCAATGAATAACTAAGAATACCATTGCTATTGAATTTCACTTTCGCAGCATGAAGTGGGTTGAGTTAAAGATGGAACAACTTGGGGTACTTAACAATCCAAACTACAAAATTACAGCTCTATTGGATCATTTGGCAATGATAACTGTTCAATCAGACAGTCGTGGTATCTTTGATTGCAAGCCTCTTGGCTTGATATGGGCTCACTTTCCAGAGGTTTACTCAATATTCTCGACATTACCTTTATATTTTAATGAGTGGGCCTTGTACAGAAATGAACAGGAATATAGAACATTGTTCTATTCTGTAAAGAGGAATACCATCAATTTGTTTCCTCCATATATACGATGTCTTTAGGATACCTTTTTGGTTATGATATATCTGCATACAATAGCATGTCAATCTAACTTTTACACTAATTTCTGTATCTGCAGTTTTACAATTCAAAGAACACTATCATGTTTGATGATCTACGGAGAAATTTTGTGATGAATCCTCAAAATGGGTTGACAATAAGACCATTCAGAAAGGCACATGCAAATCGAGATACTGACCAGGAACTTGTGAAGCTCACTCAGTACTTGCTTTCTATTGCTGATCTTGATGACATCAGTGTACTTGACCACAAACACTGGGAAAGGTATAGCGAGGCTCATTCAAAAAGACGGAGGCACACATGATTGACATGATTGATGTAGAGAGACGGTGCTGGATTATAGTTATGAGGTATGCGGTATAAATGCGTGGTACCAGGAGCTGGGTTCTTGTCAAAACTTTTGTTTTCAGTCTCGTATTATGGGTTTCTGTCCTACAGATGTTAAGTATTGAAGATTAATTTTAATCAGATTCAGTAAACCTCTGTTTTCAGTCGTCACCTTGCACATCAGATTAAACTATTATTGTGTAGAAGTTTTTTGTTTCAGTAGTTTTTGTTTTAGGTTAAAATGTTTGAACGAATATATTTATTCACAATTTATTACATCATTCACGAAACTCTAAGCGGAAGTCCAAATAGGATAGATTTATAAATTCTACAAAATTAGTACTCCTAATTATTATTACGTGCAATCAGCTACATGACCTGTCAAAAGATCTATTATATTGTGTGAGAAACTTAGGGCATGTCTGGCAGAGTTAAGCCTATGACTCGTAAGTTGCAACAAAAATTTATGAACTAGTGTTTGTTATAAGTTCTAATTATAAGTTGAATTTATAACTTATAAGATAAGTTAAATGTTAGTAATAATGTGTTTTTTTCAATTATTTTGATTTTTCATTTTTTGCTAGCTTTAATTTTAAAACATCTGTTTTTAAATTTTATTCTAATTTAAAATTTATAAATTTAAAATAATAATATTTAAAACTTATAAATTTAAAATAATTATATTTAAAATTTATTTATTTAGTTCATTTAGGTGAAAAGGAATTCTGACTTTCAAGTAAATTTTCCAAACACTTAAAAAATTTATAAATATTCATGTAATTTTCAGTTATAAGCCACTTATTTATTTTAAATCACAAATTATTCATTTTAAGATTTTTAAAGCGGATACTTTGATAGGTTTGCATCACTCCGTTGTTAATTTGCATGTACAGAGGGGGGGAATTCAGAAAAATTAACATGATATTCCAGCGTAGAAACTTGACTGGTTTAGGTGTTTACAAGGCAGGAAGCGTTCATTTATGTAAAAGATAACCAAATCTCACTATACCGTATTATGACATATGTTTTGTATATAAAAGATGTGATTTGTGGAAATTAGATATTTTATTTACCTATATAATTTCATAACACTATATTATATTGTCATATATATATTTTATCATATATATACATAATATATAAGTGTGCTGAATAAATATTTTATTTAATTTTAAGGATAATTACTTGAATTTCACAAAAAAAAGATAGTTACTTGATTATTTGTACAATTAATTTTAAAAAATTGAATTTCAGATATAAAGTTAGGCATAGGCATAGTACATACTACATATATGAATTATTATCTTATTTATTAATTTTTTTTAGTTTGAAAATATATCTCATATATTTTTAACATATTTTTATTATTATAAAAAGTAACTAAAATGTACATATATTATTTTAAAGAAAATATTTAAAATAAAATTGCTTACATATAAATAATATATATTGGTATTATATATTCAGATAAGTTCGAATTATAATTAGTCAATTCATTTTAGTTTATTTGAAATTTGAAATCGGAACTTGACCCATTATTCAAAAAATACTCAAAATTTGATTATATCTAGGACCGCAATGCCCATTAAAGAAGGCCATATGTATGACATTCAGACCCAGAAGATTAACACATTGATCAGACCTGATTGAACAAAGAAGGCCCAATAGCCCTGAATATTAATTAATTTCGTAATTAATTAATAAGGGATAAATCAACTGATCAGTAAAGATTAGAACACAATTCCTTGGAGATTGGCCTCCAAGAAATCCCACAGGATAAGGAATCAACTTCCTGCATTATAGGACTCCAAAGTCCATTCTAATTCTGAGACTTGTCCACCAAGTCTCCCAACCCTAACCTAATTCGAAGGCATCTCATGCCTATATAAGGGGTCTAACCCCACAAATCACAACTACATTTTTGACTTGATCCTTGGCGAACAGCAAGGTACGTAGGCATGTTGTTAAGGCATATTGAGTCACGAAACACAAGAGCAGTCAAATCGAGCCTCGAAACTCACGAACCCTAGCATTAAATATACCCTAAGTTTTTATCCATAACATCTGGCGCCGTTTGTGGGAAAGCATAACAATAACCATGGTGAGAACACGGAGCGGGAGCAACGCCTTTGAAGGAACACCAGCTGGGATGGCCCAAACGATTTCGTCAACGGTGGAGATACCCCTGCATTCGACCTAGCCATCACCCAAGGAGGAACCCTGATAGGGGCAATTGAGCCTCAGCCACAAGGGACGAATTCTTGGGCTCCTCAATGGACGAATTCTCAACTTCAGCAGCTACATGCACTACGAATTCTCGACCCGTTGGGTATGAGTATTCAACTATTGTGACCACTAACCCCCTTATGGGATGCCCCTCTACCCCGAGGTTGGAGGAAGTGGACATGCAAATCGGAGTGAAGCACAAGGGCAGACGCCCCCCTATATACGCGGTTTGGCTCCTATTCCGGAGGATCAAGAATTCTCTGGGTCTTATACTGAGAGAGACTCTGAATCTTCGGATGATGATGTGGCTCCAAGGAGGAGGCGTGCTGGTAAAGAACTAATGCTTGATGCTAACCAATGCCCCAGAAGCACCCGAGTGATGAATCCCCAAGAAGTGCAGGAGAGGATCAGGGCTCATGAAGCTGAGATCCAAAGACTGAAGCGCGACATGGAGGCACACCTGACCACGAGACCCCCACTACCTCCGAGGAGGAGAAATCCTCCTCCAATCATAGACCTAGATGGTCCACTACAAAGAAGGACTGTTGTCCCAAGGGCTGATCCAAGTGAGCTTTTACCCCTAGGAGATCCTGATGATCCAACTCCACCATTTACTGAAGAGATAATGAATGCCCACATCTCGAGAAAATTTAAGATGCCCGCCATCAAAGCTTATGATGGCACTGGAGATCCCGCTAAATATGTCAGGACATTCTCTAATGCACTGTTGTTGCAGCCCGTGAACGACGCTATTAAGTGTCGGGCCTTTCCTCAAATCCTATTGTGAATGGCTTAAAGATGGTATAGTCGTTTGTCTTCAAATTCTATTGGGTCCTTCAGAGATCTAAGTCAAACTTTTATTAAGCAATTCATCAATGGGAGAGTCCATGAGAAAATTTCAGCATCCCTCATGAGCATTGTGCATGGAGCAAAAGAGTCCTTGAGAGACTATCTGAACCGTTTCACCAAGGAAGTTTTGAAGGTCCCAGACCTTGATGACAAGGTAGCTATGATAGCACTACGACAGGGAACTAGGGACGAGTTCTTCAAGATGTCGTTAGCCAAGCGCCCCCCTGAAAGCATGTTACAGCTCCAAGACAGGATCGGGAAGTACATCAAAGTGGAGGAAAGCATGAGGAAGACGGTAGTGCATAATGAGCCTGCTGGTGGCAAGAAGCGAATTACTAATCTTGAATATGATGCTAAGGACAAGTATCCTAGAACTAAGCAAAACACTGATTCAACCCGAAGAAGGGATGACCTGGATAAAAGTTCACCGAATATGCTAAATTGAACGCTCCTAGAAGTCAGATTTTAATGGAAATCGAAAGAGATAGAGAAGTTTGTTGGCCTAATCCCCTGGAGTATGATCCTACTAAGCTAGATAAGAGCAAATATTGTAGATTTCACAAGGACGCTGGTCATGACACCGATGAGTGTAGGCAACTGAAAGATGAAATAGAATTCCTCATTCGAAAAGGAAGATTGAGCAAGTATACTGAAGATGGAGGAGACATAAGTAATAATGGAAGAAGCAACTTCGATGATCGTAAAAGGGATTAGGATGATCAGGGGCGAAATCCCCAACCCAGGGGACCGGTGATAAACGCAATTTTTGGAGGACCACAACCCGAGGGCCAGTGATAAATACGATCTTTAGAGGACAAACTGCTACTGGTCCATCTAAAAATTTGAGGAAAGCATATACCAGAGAAGTTATGCATATTATCGGAGAAGCCCCAAAGAGGGCCAGGACAGGATTAACAATGACATTCGATGATTTTGATTTAGAGGGTTTCAAATTTCCTCATGACGATCCTCTGGTCATAACACCGATAATAGGGAACAACCATGTGAAGAGAGTCCTTGTAGATAATGGAGCTTTGGTGGACATCTTACTCTATGATACCTTTATAAGGATGAGTTACAGTGATTCTCAATTAACTCCAACTGATATGCCAATATATGATTTCGCTGGAGTCGAATGCCCTGTGGAGGGAATAATTAAGTTGCCTCTGACTATAGGTCAGGAACCAAGACAAGTAACACGGATGTTGGATTTTGTATTGGTAAAGGCTGGATCAACTTATAATACAATCATGGGAAGAACGGGAATACATGCTTTCAAGGTAGTCCCTTCTTCTTACCATTCAGTGATGAAGTTTCCCACCCAGAACGGGATTGGAGAAGAGAGAGGAGATCAAAAGATGGCAAGGAGTTATTATGTAGCCTCTCTTAGGGCTGATGGAGTTGGGGGTAGGTTTTGCCTATTGAAGATCTGGATATTCGCGAGAATGACGAGAAAAGAGGGAAGCCAGCAGAAGACTTAGTTTCGATTCCTTTGGCTCCCGAGGATCCTGAGAAAGTAACTTTCATTGGAGCATCACTAGAGGAGCCCCTTGGAGGGAAGTTGATGAGGTTTTTAGAAGAGAATAGTGATGTGTTTGCATGGTCAGCAGCTGATAAGTGGTATTTTATACCACTTAGAACGTCTTAAAATGGCTTAAATTGGTGTCTTGAAATCAAGTATTTTGTGTATTTGATGCGTTTTTCTAGTGTTTATGCATTTCAGGATATTAGTTGCATTTCGGGGGAAGAATCATTAAGAATAAGCCTTGGCATGTGTTCACCATTGCGAGAGGAAAGGAACGGGCAGATTACGGCGAAGAAACGGAGCAAACTTGGATTTTTTCCAGTGGAGGCCTGCGCGCCCGCGCAGCTATGCTGAGCGGCCGCGCAGGGTCGGGAATTTTGCTGAATTATTTTAGACTTCTACTTCTGTTTGGCTTCCAACTTCTATGTAATCTGAGTTTTATGGGAATATTATATAAGTAGATTTGAGACGTTTTCACAAGGAAAAAAAGGAAGAAGAAGAAGATTGTGTTTTACGCAAGAAGCGAAGGAGATAAGGAAGAAGACCGATTTAGCACACCGCAACGAAGAGGAAGCATATTTTCTTGTGTTTCTTATTTCGTTGTAACGTTGGATGCTAGTTTTCTTGCTTTGACTTATTTACTCTTATGACGTACTCTGTTTTAATATAATTAGTTTAGTTATTATTTTCTTGTGTTGTTTATCATGATTTCATATGAACCCATGATGGCGATAAGTTCTATTATGGGCTAATCGTGATCATGGGGTTGCAACGGATTTATTATGGAATTCTTTAGTTAATTGTTTAATACTTTAGTGTGTGATGATTGCTTGATATCTAGTATTGGTTGTGCGTATTCGTCTTATGTGCGTCGCGAACATATAAGATAGGGTGTTAATCTCTTGTGAAGCGACGGTGGATCTTGAGATTTAGAACTTGCCATACTAGCATAGGTTCATGTACGTTGTGCATGATTAGTGGGTAACTCTAACAGTTTTATTTGCCTTATGTAATCAAAAAGGAATAACTTGTGCTTAAATCGTTGTGTTGTCAATTTTTGTAGACATATAGGAACTCAACATAATTGATGACTATTCGACTTCTATCTTAATTGTGGATGCTTGGTAGAATGGTATTAGTACAATGAAAGTTGGCTTTTATCAGTTTCGTGTTATTCGATTAATATCATCACTGTCACATGCTAAAGGTAATAACAATGGCTATAGAAGGAAGTAATAATGAAGTTGTGATCTCATGAGTGTTTTATTATTGATAAATTGAAGTGTTAGTTAAGTGGTTAATTAAGTAGTTAATTATAGTTAATATTTAATCAACAATTTTAAGTGTTATTATCTTAACATTGAGAAGTAAAATCATACATTGGTGAGTGAGTTTAATTAGACAATAATTTAGTCTGAGTCTCTGAGGGAACGAACTAGAAAATATTCTATATTACTTGCGAACACGTATACTTGCGTGAATATTAGCGCGTGTTTCCGCCCTAACAAGTTTTTGGCGCCGCTGCCGGGGACTCGGCGTATTTGTTTAGTTTATGTACTTACCATCATTGGTCATTAGGACTCAGTGATTAGGACGTAGTAGTTACTTATTTTTTCTGGTTGTGTTTCAGGTACTTTAGCAAGCGTTTATGCAAACTCGTTCTCATGCTCGCAAGAGGACTTTAGATACAGCTGAGGAGACAGATGAAGTTCTTAATATTCCGGAGAAGTTAGATTTTGAGGATTCGGATTCAGGAACTGAGCAGAAAGAACCAGTAAACATGGGAGATCGTATTGTTCAAGCTGATCCAGCTCTTATGGATTTTTCTCGGCCTAAAATTGATGACATTCAGTCAAGCATCCTTCATCCGGCTATTCAAGCTAACACCTTTGAAATCAAGCCGGGCACTATTCAGATGGTGCAGAATTCTGTTTCTTTTGGAGGAGCGGCAACTGAAGACCCCAACATGCATATAAGGAATTTTGTCGAGATCTGCAGCACTTTAAGTTTAATGGCGTGACTGATGAGGCTATCAAGTTGAGGCTTTTCCCATTCTCACTAAGGGACAAGGCTAAAGACTGGTTACATTCTGAACCAGCTGGGTCCATCACTACGTGGCAAGATCTTGTGCAAAAGTTTCTGGTGAAGTTTTATCCGATGGCAAAGACTGCTGCTATGAGGAGTGCTCTTACTCAGTTTGCGCAGCAACCTACAGAATCTATGTGCGAGGCTTGGGAACGCTACAAGGAAATGTTGAGAAAATGTCCACATCATGGAATGCCGGATTGGATGGTGATCACTGGTTTCTATAATGGTTTGGGGGCCCAATCTCGGCCCATGCTCGATGCAGCAGCTGGAGGCGCCTTATGGGCTAAAAGCTATACTGAGGCGTATAATTTTATCGAGACGATGGCTGCAAATGAGCATCAAAACCCAACTCAGAGGATGGCGTCAGGCAAGGTAGCAAGTATTCTAGAAGTTGATGCAGCCACCGCTATTGCAGCCCAGCTCCAAGCGCTATCAATGAAGGTTGATTCTCTGGCTACGTATGGAGTTAATCAAATAGTTATGGTTTGTGAGCTTTGTGCAGGTTCTCATGCTACGGATCAGTGTTCTCTTGTAAACGAATCTGTTCAGTATGTGAATAATTATCAGCGACAACAGCAGCCTGTGCCAGCGACCTATCATCCTAACAACAGAAATCATCCAAATTTCAGCTGGGGGAATAATCAGAATGCTATTCAGCCACCATATCAGCAAGGAGTGAGTAAACAGTTTAACCCACCTGGATTCCAGCAACCACAGCAGTATGCTACAAGGCAATCATATCCTCAACAGGGAAGTGCAGCTGCACCTACTAGTGCTGATTTTGAGGAACTTAAGCTGTTGTGCAAGAGTCAGGCGGTTTCTATCAAGACCTTGGAAAATCAAATTGGTCAATTAGCCAATGCAGTGCTCAATCGTCAACCTGGCACTCTTCCCAGTGACACGGAAGTACCAGGCAGGAAGGAAGCTAAAGAGCAAGTCAAGGCTATTACCTTAAGGTCTGGAAAAGTAGCTGATGCTGAAAAGGCAAAAGAAGTAGAAGCTGAAATTAGAGGTGAAGAATCTAAGCAAAAGGAGAAAGCGGCGGAACCAAGGAAGACTACTGTTGAACACACTCTGCCTGAGGCTAATACAGGGGAGAAACAACTCTATCCTCCACCACCTTTTCCTAAGAGATTGCAGCAACAAAAGCTGGATAGACAGTTCGGGAAGTTTCTGGAGGTGTTCAAGAAACTTCACATCAATATACCTTTCGCTGAGGCTCTGGAACAAATGCCTAGTTATGCGAAGTTTATGAAGACTATTCTTTCAAGGAAGGTGAAACTGGATGACCTTGAAACCGTTGCTCTCACAGAAGAATGCAGCGCTGTTCAGCAACAAAAGTTACCACCAAAACTGAAAGATCCAGGAAGCTTCACCATTCCTTGCACAATTGGCAATCTGACAGTTTGACAAGTGCCTTTGTGATTTGGGAGCAAGCATTAATCTGATGCCGTTGTCGATCTTTAAAAAACTGGATCTGCCTGATCCAAAACCCACGTACATGTCACTACAATTGGCTGACTGTTCCATTACTTACCCAAGGGGCATAGTTGAGGATGTGCTCGTCAAAGTGGATAAGCTCTTCTTTCCAGCAGATTTTGTTATTCTGGATTTTGAGGAAGATAAGAAGATTCCCATAATCTTGGGGAGGCCTTTCTTGGCTACTGGCCGTACCTTGATAGATGTGCAAAAAGGTGAACTTACTATGCGGGTCCAAGATCAGGATGTGACCTTCAACGTATTCAAGGCAATGAAATTCCCTACAGAAGATGAGGAGTGCTTAAAAGTGGATGTGATTGATTCTGCGGTTACTTCGGAACTCGATCACATGCTAATGTCTGATGCATTGGAAAATGCCTTAGTGGGGGATTTTGACAGCAATGATGAAGATAGCAATGAGCAATTACAATATCTGAACGCTTCTCCCTGGAAGCGAAAGCTGGACATACCATTTGAATCTCTTGGTACTTCTGACCTCAAGAACGCTGAAGGGAAGCTCAAACCATCAATAGAGGAAGCACCTACCTTGGAGCTCAAGCCATTACCTGAACACTTGAGGTATGCTTTTTTAGGTGATTCATCTACGTTACCTGTTATTATTTCATCTGACCTTTCAGGTAGTGAGGAAGACAAGCTCTTAAGGATTTTGAGAGAATTCAAATCGGCTATAGGATGGACCATAGCAGACATCAAGGGGATAAGTCCTTCATATTGTATGCATAAAATTCTGCTAGAGGAAGGTAGTAAGCCAACTGTGGAACAGCAGCGAAGACTGAATCCCATCATGAAGGAGGTGGTGAAGAAAGAAATTCTGAAATGGCTAGATGCAGGCATCATTTATCCTATTTCTGATAGCTCGTGGGTGAGCCCCTGTACAATATGTACCTAAGAAGGGAGGTATCACTGTGGTCGCAAATGAAAAGAATGAGCTCATCCCTACTCGAACAGTTACAGGATGGAGAGTATGCATGGATTATAGAAAATTGAACAAAGCCACAAGGAAGGATCACTTCCCTCTTCCATTTATTGATCAGATGCTTGACAGATTGGCGGGACATGAGTATTTTTGTCTTCTAGATGGTTATTCCGGGTATAATCAGATTTGTATTGCACCAGAGGATCAGGAAAAGACTACCTTCACTTGTCCATTTGGCACATTTGCTTTTCGCAGAGTTTCGTTTGGGTTATGTGGCGCACCGGCCACCTTTTAGAGATGTATGATGGCTATATTCTCTGACATGATTGGAAATAACGTCGAAGTGTTCATGGATGACTTCTCCGTCTTTGGACACTCATATGATGAATGTTTGAATAATCTGCGCGCCGTACTCAAAAGATGTGTGGAAACTAATTTGGTGCTTAATTGGGAGAAATGTCATTTTATGGTGCGTGAAGGCATTATCCTTGGGCATAAGGTCTCTAGCAAGGGTCTGGAGGTGGACAAGGCCAAGGTGGGAGTCATTGAAAATCTTCCCCCACCTAATTCTGTGAAAGGAATCCGTAGTTTTCTTGGTCATGCGGGTTTTTATCGGCGATTCATCAAGGACTTTTCAAAGATATCTAAGTCGTTGTGCAATTTGCTTGAGAAAGATGTGCCTTTCAAATTTGATGATGAATGTTTGGCAGCATTCGAGACTCTCAAGGAGAGTTTGATCACGGCACCAGTCATTACAGCACCAGATTGGACAGAACCATTTGAGATGATGTGTGATGCGAGTGATTATGCGGTAGGTGCAGTTCTGGGACAGCGCAAGAAAAATCTCTTCCATGTGGTCTACTATGCGAGTAAGACTTTAAATGGTGCCCAATTGAACTACACCACTACTGAGAAGGAGCTTTTGGCTATAGTCTTTGGCTTTGAGAAATTTCGATCTTATCTGCTTGGTACGAAAGTAACAGTATTCACTGATCATGCAGCTATTCGCTATCTGGTTTCTAAGAAGAATTCGAAGCCGAGACTCATTCGTTGGGTGCTTTTACTTCAGGAATTTGAGTTAGAGATCAAAGATAGAAAAGGTACTGAGAATCAAGTAGCTGACCATCTCTCTAGGTTGGAGAATCCCATTTCTACTTCACAAGATAGGACGTTAATCAATGAATCTTTTCCGGATGAGCAGTTGTTTGCAATTTAGGAGGAAGAACCATGGTTTGCAGATATTGTAAACTATCTCGTCAGCAATATAATGCCTCTTAATTTGACATCCGCTCAAAAGAAGAAGTTTCTGCATGAGGTGAAGTGGTATATGTGGGATGAACCATATTTGTTTAGACAGGGAGCTGACCAGATCATCAGGAGATGTATCCCGTTCTGTGAGACGGAGGGGATATTACGAGACTGCCATTCCACGGTTTATGGGGGACACTATGGAGGTGAGAAGACGGCAGCTCGTATTCTGCAAGCAGGTTTTTTCTGGCCTACTTTGTTCAAGGATGCTCATCAGTTTGTTTTAAGGTGTGATCGTTGCCAAAGAGTGGGAAATTTATCAAGGAAGGATGAAATGCCATTAAATGTGATGCTTGAAGTCGAGGTCTTTGATGTATGGGGAATCGATTTCATGGGGCCTTTTATCTCGTCTTGCAATAATCAGTACATCTTGCTGGCAGTCGATTATGTCTCAAAATGGGTCAAAGTTAAAGCTTTACGGACAAATGATACAAAGGCAGTACTAAATTTTCTTTATAAGCAAATTTTCACAAGGTTTGGAACACCTCGGGTAATCATAAGTGATGAAGGATCGCATTTTTGCAACCGTAAGTTCACTTCTATGATGCAGCGTTATAATATGAATCATCGAGTAGCTACTGCCTATCATCCGCAAACAAATGGTCAAGCGGAAGTGTCTAACAGAGAGATAAAGCGTATTCTAGAGAAGGTTGTTTGTCCGTCAAGGAAGGATTGGTCTTTAAAGCTCGATGAAGCTGTTTAGGCTTACAGAACAGCATACAAAACTCCACTTGGGATGTCACCGTTCCAGTTGGTGTACGGTAAGGGATGTCATCTACCTGCGGAGCTTGAGCATAAGGCCTACTGGGCATTGAAGAAGTTGAACCTGGATTTAGATGCAGCTGGTAAGAAAAGAATGCTTCAGCTTAATGAACTGGATGAATTTCAACTTCAAGCGTACGAAAATAACAAAATGTATAAGGAAAAGGTGAAGAGGTGGCACGATAGGAAGCTACATCCAAAGTTATTTGTGCCAGGGCAACAAGTTCTCTTATTCAACTCTCGGCTCCGACTTTTTCCTGGGAAGTTGAAATCAAGGTGGTCTGGACCTTTTATTGTCAAAACTGTGTTTCCACATGGAGCGGTGGAAATTTTTGAGAATGATCCGGACCAAGCATTCAAGGTTAACGGTCAGCGGTTGAAGCACTACTATGGGGACATGGCAAACCGAGAAGTGGTTAGTGCCATTTTGTTGACTACTTGAACAGGGTACGAAACGTCAAGCTAATGACAAAAAAGAAGCGCTGCGTGGGAGGCAACCCATGAATTATTGTTACAGGAACCCTTAGAAGTTAATAACCTATCCAAAAACACAAAAAAATCAGAAAACAGGGGCTGAAAAAAAAAATTCCAGTGACCCCTGAATTTAATAACCCATGAATTTTTTAATAACCCATGAATTTTTTCTAAGCTGAGCGGCCGCGCAGCAAGCTGAGCGCCCGCGCAGCTATGCTGAGCGGCCGTGCAGGGGTCGAGGACCAGAATTTTTTTTTACAGTTCAGAAAAAAAAAACAAACAAAAACAAACACAAAAACAGTTTTAGCCCATAAACCCACGATTTGTTCCCACTACCCCATCATTTTATCCCTTAATTCCCAAACCCTAATCTCATCCACACCCTATATATACATACACCTATCCTACATATCTCTCACAAAACTTCCTACACTTAAACCCTCTCACAAACATCAAATATCAGTTTTTACACGCTTTTATTCACGAATCAATGGCACCCAAGAGAGCACGCACTATTGACAGCAGCAGCACAGTTCCTACTGCTGATTCATCGAGGGGTACTACTGCAAGGCCTCGGTTAACTGACAGAGCCGTGGAGGAGGAGTACACTAGGCTGTTGGGTAAGCCGATTCTGAAGGAGAGGGGGTTTTTACCATCGGGGAGGGATGGTGAGTTGTTGCCCATGATTGCAGAGAAGGGGTGGATACCTTTTTGTGAGTCACCCAAAGCAGTACCGATGAGCGTTGTTCGCGAGTTCTACGCGAACGCGAAGGCTGAAAAGAATGGGTTTTCTGTGGTCCGTGGGCTGACGGTTGATTATCATCCTGCGGCGATTCGCCGTGTGATTGGACAGCGAGAGAGGAAGCCCGAGGAGGAGAACTGGAATGAAAAGACTGCTGAGGATTTTGACTTGGATTTGATTTGTGCGACTCTCTGTCGACCGGGCACAGTTTGGACCCGCAGTACAGGCAATAATGAGTATCGTCACTTTCCGGCGATCGCCATGAACAGGTATGCCCGTGCATGGAATGCATTTATTTGTGCTAATATTTTGCCTTCTTCGCATGCACACGAGGTCATAGTTGAGAGAGCACAGCTGTTGTGGGGAATTCTGAATGAGGAGTACTATGTGGACCTTGGTGAGTTTATCTACCAAGGAATTCTGAAGTTTTTGAGGGGAGCAAAGCATATGAACATCCCTTATGCATCTACGGTTACGAAGCTATGCCGAGCAGTGGGAGTGAACTGGCCGGCTCATGAGCAGTTGCAGTTGCCAGCCGCTCCGATTAATTCTGGCACTCTGAATGGGATGCAGGAGTGGACCGGTGGTGAGCCTGAGGAGCATGGGCTGGGTTATCATCTTCCAGGAGGGCGTCCAGCACGAGGTGCTACTATGGCTAGGCCAGGGCGTGATGAGGCTGGTTCTTCGAGAGCTCAGGAGGGTGCTGGGATGGTTGATGTCCAGTATAGGAGGCTTTCACGGCGGATGGATGCCATGTATGAGACACAGAGCAGGTTTGCTCAAGAACTCACCCTTGCGTTAGGGACTGCTTTTCGAGGCCTTGGAGCTGATATCCAGTGGCCAGTTTTTGGTGAGGACTTTGCATACCCGCCGCCTGATACTCCACCCACTGAGGGTGATGATGATGATGACTCCGAGTAGGTATACCCTGTGTTCCTTTCTACTACTTTCACTGAGGACAGTGAAGATTTTTAGTTTGGGGGTGGTAGTTAAGGAATTTTGTGTGTGTGTCATTTAGTTACATATTCATGATAGTTTAGTTCATATAGTTGCATAATTTATGCCATATAGTTTTTTTTATGAATGTCATGTAGCTCATGCATTTACCATGATCCCTTTTGCAATGATTTATCGACTGAATTGTGATATTGATGTGAGTGTAGTGATAGCATTAAAGTGATATTAAGTTGTGTAGGTTGATATGCATGCTAGAAACAATTATAAGTCCACTAAGTCTTAGAGAATGCGAAAGGGCTAGATTCTGTTATGATTTGGTTGTTTTCAAGGTCAACCTACTTATTATGCTTAGAATTCGATTATAGGTTCTTAGTGATAAAGACATGAAAAAGAAAAATTTTGGAGAAAAAAATATGGAAGTTGTTGCTAGTTGTGGCTAGGCGTCAAATGGCTAGTAGCCGGCTCGCGTATGTTGCGAGTAGTCTAGGGTTGAGCAAGATGGAGCGAAACGCACTTGCTCAGAAATTAAAAAATAAAAAATAAAAAAATTTGGCATAATTGATCAAGAGTGGGCTCTTTGGTATTCGAGTTATTAAGTTCTTAGGGGACTTTGTGCCTAGCGACCTAAGGCTTTTAGAGTCTGGGATCCGCTAACCTAACGCTCGTTACATGGATATCATTGTATAAGTCTTTTGTGGACCTCACTCATTGCACGGTCAAATAAGCATTTGAGTTGTAAATAAAAAGCACGATTCCGTAGTAAGCTCCAGAGTTCTTGTAGTGTTGTATATCACTTTGTGCCTGGAATTTTTATTCTTTGTATAATCGTAGGATTGCCTTGAGGATAGTCTAGTCATAGTAATTGGTCTAGTTCCGAAGCATATCTGTTAAGCATTTGCACACACCACGTTTCTGGCTGTATGTCCGTTTGCATGAGTTTATTGATCTTTAGTTGTCTAACTGCATTCGTTGAGATGTGGCAATTTGGTTGATTAATTGTAGTAAGGGGGATCGCTGCATTTTCATATAGATTGTATTCATGCATATTTTTATTTGTTTTTGAGTCTGTGACGCTTGAGGGCAAGCATCGATTTAAGTTTGGGGGTGTGATAAGTGGCATTTTATACCACTTAGAACGTCTTAAAATGGCTTAAATTGGTGTCTTGAAATCAAGTATTTTGTGTATTTGATGCGTTTTTCTAGTGTTTATGCATTTCAGGGTATTAGTTGCATTTCGGGGGAGGAATCATCAAGAATAAGCCTTGGCATGTGTTCACCATTGCGAGAGGAAATGAACGGGCAGATTACGGCGAAGAAACGGAGCAAACTTGGAATTTTTCCAGTGGAGGCCTGCGCGCCCGCGCAGCTATGCTGAGCGGCCGCGCAGCAACCTGCGCGCCCGCGCAGCTATGCTGAGCGGCCGCGCAGCAACCTGCGCGCCCGCGCAGCTATGCTGAGCGGCCGCGCAGGGTCGGGAATTTTGCTGAATTATTTTAGACTTCTACTTCTGTTTGGCTTCCAACTTCTATGTAATCTGAGTTTTATGGGACTATTATATAAGTAGATTTGAGACGTTTTCACAAGGAAAAGAAGAAGAAGAAGAAGAAGATTGTATTTTACGCAAGAAGCGAAGGAGATAAGGAAGAAGACCGATTCTTGTGATAAGGAGATAAGGAGATAAGCTACGAAGGAGATAAGGAAGAAGACCGATTCTTGTGATAAGGAGATAAGGAGATAAGCTACGAAGAGGAAGCATATTTTCTTGTGATTCTTGTTTCGTTGTAACGTTGGATGCTAGTTTTCTTGCTTTGACTTATTTACTCTTGTGACGTACTCTGTTTTAATATAATTAGTTTAGTTATTATTTTCTTGTGTTTGTTTATCATGATTTCATATGAACCCATGATGGCGATAAGTTCTATTATGGGCTAATCGTGATCATGGGGTTGCAACGGATTTATTATGGAATTCTTTAGTTAATTGTTTAATACTTTAGTGTGTGATGATTGCTTGATATCTAGTATTGGTTGTGCGTATTCGTCTTATGTGCGTCGCGAACATATAAGATAGGGTGTTAATCTCTTGTGAAGCGACGGTGGATCTTGAGATTTAGAACTTGCCATGCTAGCATAGGTTCATGTACGTTGTGCATGATTAGTGGGTAACTCTAACAGTTTTATTTGCCCTATGTAATCAAAAAGGAATAACTTATGCTTAAATCGTTGTGTTGTCAATTTCTGTAGATATATAGGAACTCAACATAATTGATGACTATTCGACTTCTATCTTAATTGTGGATGCTTGGTAGAATGGTATTAGTACAATGAAAGTTGGCTTTTATCAGTTTCGTGTTATTCGATTAATATCATCACTGTCACATGCTAAAGGTAATAACAATGGCTATAGAAGGAAGTAATAATGAAGTTGTGATCTCATGAGTGTTTTATTATTGATAAGTTGAAGTGTTAGTTAAGTGGTTAATTAAGTAGTTAATTATAGTTAATATTTAATCAGCAATTTTAAGTGTTATTATCTTAACATTGAGAAGTAATCATACATTGGTGAGTGAGTTTAATTAGACAATAATTTAGTCTGAGTCTCTGAGGGAACGAACTAGAAAATATTCTATATTACTTGCGAACGCGTATACTTGCGTGAATATTAGCGCGTGTTTTTGCCCTAACAGACCGCAACAGGTTAAAGTACGCACACAAGCCAAACACACTAATATATTACAAACCGTTCAAATTCCAACTATTTCAAACTCAAACTGAGTATTAAACATTATTACAAACTTTTACAAACTTAAATTATTCCAAAATAAGCCTACTAGCTCAGCTTTCTCAACCTGAACCCCTAGCTCTCGCGCTGGACTGGGGATCCTCTTTACCAACTGGTTCCTTTTTAACTGGAAAGAATATAAACAACATCGCACGAATGAGCTAACTAGCTCAGCAAGTCACAATGACAAAACTGAGAATAATGATCATCAGGTGAATATGTTTATGATATCAAGTGAACAATGGATTATGATTTAGAATTGGATATTATACTTTTAATTTAAAAACCAAGGTTAGGATGCTGATCAGTCACGCACTAACCCCGAGCAAGGCACACAGTATTGCTCTAACTACTGGATCCAAGGCACACATTGGCCTAACTTGACCATTATATGGTCTGACCACGAATCTGGTCCACAATTTTATAAAAACAATCCAATTCTAACATAATAACAGAATATGCAATAGTAAACAATAACTGAAATCATTAACAACAATAAATGTTTAACAATGAAAGGGTTTCAATCCTTGTAAGGATCAACCAGGTACTTTCAAAGCTTGAATGCTGGGTAATGAAAGAATTGGATAACAAAGGAAACAACGTTTCAGGGTTTCAAGGATTTGGTCTTTCAAAGCATAAGATATCATGGATTGAGTATATAGTAATCCAGTTCAGTGTCTGGTATTTAGTTTGTATGTATTTATGGAGTAGTATCGTAGATTTGTGGTTCGTATTTGGGTATACAATAATCAATGGCTTAGAAAGAATATGGTTCATGGCTCAAGAACAATAACTGAAATCAGGATTTAGGTTTCCGTGCTTCAAAGCACTTGCAATGTCAACAAGACTATCAAGAATTACAATATCTCGAGAAAGTTCAGAACACTTGCCTGGTATTAGCTTACTACTCTGCACTCGCTTCCAATCACAACCGTCTTACTCTTCAACTATCTATTTTCCTTTCCTACGTCTTGCCTCTTCTGCTCACATATCATAAGCATCTATCAATCATCAACTCACAAGATTCTATTCAACACATACTTCTATCTACCCTTCGTTTTACCCAAATCCGATTAACGGTTTGAAATCTATGCAATAACGAAGTAAACACCGAATATATAGACCGATAGTCAAACAACAGGTCACGTATAACACATAATACATCACGTAATCAATGACATATCATTTATAAAGAAGTCTCCGGTCATAAATGTGATTTCGGGTATTTAAAATAATTTTTAAAACATTTTTCGGAACTAAAACGGGTCGTTGGATCAATTTCGGAATAATAAACAGGGTTCGGTTGACCAATTCTGGCTCCGAAACAATTTTAGAATAATTATCGAGCCTTGAAAATAATTTAGAATAATATTTTAAAGCTCGAAACTATTTTTCGAAATTTTTAAATCATTTTTAAATAATTAAATTTAATTAAATAAATAAATAAATCAATTAATCAATTAATTTTCGAATTAATTGACTAATTAATCAATTAAAAATTAACTGAAATTAATTAACTAATTAATTCAGATTTATTTGTGAATTAAAAATAATTTTCGGAATTAAAATAATAATTTTTAGAATTTTCAGAAATTAAAAACGAATTTTTATAATAAAAATAATTAGGAAATATGATTTTTAAACATTTTTAAAACAGGAATCCAATTTTTGCAAAGTCAGGAAACTTCAGGGACCTAACTGTATCGTCCCCAAAAGTCCAGGGACCAAACTGTAAATTTTACATCCCGTCGCCGGAAAACACAGGGGTGGCCGGAGAACACGATTCCGGCCTCCTCACCTTGCCACAAGCTCCAGATCACATCTACAGGTTACCAGGAACACAACCATGCAATCAAAACAACCTAACAATCCCTGAGTTGGCCGGAATTTGGCCGTGAAATTTTCCAGTTTCCGGCAAACATCGGAAAACTTCAAAACACAACTCCCTTCTCTACAGACCTCGTTGGTTCATGAAACTTATACGACTAGATTGCAAATTTCACAGATAACACAACCCACTATAACACAACATCAATCTATCACAGAATAAGAAACCCCCAAATTTCAATTAAGAACATTCATACGGGTTATAAACCCTAATTTTGAAATTCGAAAATTAAACTCAAATTTGAACATGTTATTGAACTCCAAATCAGACGTATGACATATGAAAATC
Source organism: Apium graveolens (assembly GCF_009905375.1). Lineage (NCBI taxonomy): Eukaryota > Viridiplantae > Streptophyta > Magnoliopsida > Apiales > Apiaceae > Apium > Apium graveolens. The sequence continues at coordinate 132,258,064 of NC_133652.1, read as the reverse complement.
ATCAGGAAAACAAGCTCTACAACATGCAATCATCAAATCATACAAACAATCATCCGAACAAAAATTCATATTTTTAATAAAAAAATTCGAAAATAAATAAATTTTTAGAAAAATAACCTTGATTTCTGCAGTGAAACAAAGCTCAGAATCTGATAGAACACCTCAAATCCTTCGTTTTGGTTACTCAAGCTTTGAAAACAGAGATCGGTAACGCCTTCGTTTTGCTGTTTGATTCTTAGAACAGTTTTAAGAAATTAGGGCTTTTCACTGAAAATTATATAATTAACTATCTGCAAATGATTTTGATATGAAATAAAATACGGTAAAAGGCTATTTATAATTACGGAAAATTAGTATCCCGTTGGATCACTCCGGATATAAAATGGTACGTTTATTTATAAAAACTGATCCAAACGGTATCGGTTTTCGGGATAATTATCCATATCAGTACAATTTGTACTGCGGTCTTGGTCTCAGCGCCTGGTTACACGTATTACGAAGTGATAATTGGAATAGTTTAATAAAAAGCTCCCGTTTATCGAAAATACGGGTTTTATTAATTTACCGAAACGAATATTGTATCGAAAATGTTGCGCCGAGACCGGCGCAGGACAAACCGTACGCCGGATCGAAAAAGTCGAAACATGGAAAATGCTCGGAATATTACAATTAGGTTAGGAAGGAGTTCTCGGAAGAGTTTCGGGTTCCAAAAACATAACAACGGTTGACGTCGGTTGGTTCCCGTTTTTATAAAATAGATTTTAATTACCCGGAAAAAGATTTTAGAAATTTCATATGATTCTTATAAATCCATAAATCAACATAAAAATAATTAGGAAGATATGACAATTATCTATATTTTATTTTGGACATATAAAAATTAAAATACTCAATTAATATTATTTTTGAATATTTAAGTACAGATAACACTTAACAATTAACTCACAGAATAGATACTGAGCACACATAATAATTATTTAATATCAAAAATAATTACACGATATATCTCGGATATTACATCCATGCTATTATGAAGATATTCAAAGATGCTGGAATAGAGTAATGAAGCAGCAAAGTATTAGACTTGATAAGTTTTATTCTACTTGTCTTATTTCTTTGTAATCTTGGTGATATATAAACCAAGAAGTAGCAAATAGAACAAGAACACTAAGCAAGAAAATTCTCAGAGAAACATTTGTAAGCTGTATTCTTAGCATTTTTCTGTAAACTTAGTTGTTCATATTTATAAGCAGCTGTGAGCAAATCTTGTTGCACAGAGTTCTCTTGATATAATATATATCTCTAGTGGATACATTCAAATCCACCAGAAAGTTTTTAAAGACTAGTGTTTTTAATTACTTGTGTTTTGATTCATTCCAAGTTATTATTCCGTACTTTGCAAATCAATTCACACTTATATATTATTAAGATAGAACAGTTTATAATTTGTGAAAAAGGTTCAAAAATTCCATTCAACCCCCTTCTGTAATTCTTGTTGCATTGTTAGGGACTAACATTATGTACTCGAGTTATTTGTGTATTTGATGCATTTTTGTAGAGTTTTTGTAGTTCTGGCATAGTTGGAGGAATCAGGAGATTTAGCATTGTTTTGGTGCTAAATTGGTGCTAGGAAGGTGTAACACCCCGAGATCCGGGGTCAGGGATCCGGGTTGTCACGGTCTTTCTTTCCACAATATCACTTCACTTAATTAATAAAAATTAACCTTATGCTGTGACCCCACACTAACACACACCACAACCCGTTATAGTCTCAGAGATGAAATTGAAATAAGTACAAGTCTTTGAATCCACAATTTAAAAGTTATTACAACCCAAAATGATTACTTGATAAGTTTACAATTAATTGCCATTATGCCACAAGTTATAATTAAACATAATTAATTCCCAAAAGTAGAAGGTCTGATCTACAGATAGATCTACCTCTGCAGCTATAGCAGCTATGATCTCAACGGGAAGGCGCGGGGCGCTTCCCACGCTCTTGCGCTGGGTCTGCTTGAGTCTGGCCATCTTTCCTAACTGTTGTTGTGTGATGAAGAAATAAAGCAAGAGTGAGCATTACAGCTCGCAAGATAATATATAGTGTAAACAATAATGCAAGTATCTAAATGGATAACTTACTAGAATCCTTTATCAAGTGTAAGATAATTACTTACTGGATATAAGCAAAAACAAGGGATGAAGTTACCAAATACTTCACTATACTTATATCATTTATAAAGCTACTTGAACTACCACTGTTCAAAGTATAATGAGCTTTCAACAGTTCATCACATAGATGAGACTACGAGACAAGATTTGAATAGATTAAATCTTTGCAGTATTATTGAAGGAAATGAAGCTGTGATATACTTCATTAAGTTCCGATATATATATCCACATATATACCTTTTTTATACAGTTCCTGGAAACCTCTGTCATGTAAGGTATGAACAGAGTTTGTAACATCCAATAAATTTTTTGGAAGGAAAAAGAATTGTGGCATAAACCCGATATCTTGCTGATCAGGCAAAGATACCAATAAGTAACCTTTTCTACTAGTAGATGGACGAATTCCCCACTGGTCATCACCCTGGTCGCAATAGGACCTTATGCTGGACTGCCACTCAGCCACTTACGCATTTGATGGACTCCCACTGAGCCACTTACACTATCATGGACGCCCACTGAGCCCATGTTGCTTATGTCGACTCGATAGATGGACTTACTTCCCGAACGTTGGGTAAGTAATCAATTCATTTACCAAAACCGCAACCTTGTTGCGAATATAAAATACACCACAGAGCCGGATCCCTTTGGTTTTGAGCGAGTATTTAAATCCCCTTTAAAAAAGAAGATCTTAAATATATAAAAATGAGTTTTGGAATCCAATCTAACTTTTAAAAATCATTTTAAAGACTCGAAAATACTTTAAAGAGTGTTTGGAGTAATGCTGATTTAATAAAGTAAATCGGTCCCAATATATTAGAAAATATCTGAATATTATTATTTAAATAATATTCCCATAAAGAATAATCTTTATACAAATAATTGAAGTAGAAGTTGTAAAACTTATACTTGAAATGAGTATTAAATAACCAAAGATATACTTATACGAAAGTACTATCTTTATTTGAATAATCAAAAATAAGTTTGATTATCGACACCTTATTCTTTAGTAAAATAAAGAATACATTTCAGAAAATAATCGGAGTCATAGGTCCTCATATGAATATTCAAATAATATTCAATTAAATAATATAAGCGGAGTCATCTGTCCTCGAATGAATATTCAAGTAATATTCATTAACTAATATAAAGTGACTCATAAGTCCTCGAATGAATATTCAAGTAATATTCATTAAATAATATAAAGTTATCGAATAAACCTTATTCGATTAATAGTTTAAAAAAACTATTCATATATATATATATATATAATACTCGGGAGCCTCGCCTCCTGGTTTTAGAAAAAGTTCACATTTTGCACCCCTATACTAAGGGTATACGCAAATACCGCTTATCTCTAGCATAGGTATTATACAACTAATAAGCATTTGAACCAACAGATATATAAATCAAGAATACGAAACAGGCATGCATATATACCATATCACATGCTACAATATATCGCAAGAATTTGCTAATAACAAATATGCATTTATCACAAGATCATGCATATACACATATACATCACAACAACAGTTATACGGGTAGAAAATTTGCCTGAGCGACTGGGGGTTACAAATGGCTCGGGACGAGTCTGGTAACCTATAAACAACATGTAAGTTGGAATTAAACCAAAGTCACTTGTAAATCTATACTTTAACCAAATTAGACTCTAACGCTCGCTTTGCGCTTACTGATTCTCTTAAGTCGCTCGAGTACCCTCGGCTCCACCATTTTTAATAAATTAACCATTACGGGTTTTAAGGCAATTCTTTCGCGAGTACCTTATCAACTGCCTAATCCACTTAACATAATTGTTTCATACTCCAATTAGTCCTTTAAGGTCTTTAACCTATGTTTCAAAGTAAGGCGAGGGGTAATGGTTCGTTCGCGAAACGTCGTTACTTAAAACGGCCGTTTCTCCTAAACCGTATATCGGAATCAAACGAACCACATATCAAAATGAAGCTCGTAAAATGAACTATCTAAACATGGAAATGGTCAAAACCTAGCAGGGAGTTCTCGGGTCCTAATGTTATGAACAAAAGCACTCTAAGTAATC